>NC_091630.1:28597190-28900220 GCF_027580195.1 Bos mutus | reverse complement strand
TACATTTAAAATAAAGACATTTGTGGGGGATCTCCTGGTGGCCCAGTTGTTGGGATCAACACTTTCATGGCAATGGCCCAGGTTCAATCCCTGGTCCAGGAACTAGGATCCTGAAAGCGGTATGGTGTGACCAAAAATAAATAAATAAAGACATTATTTAAAAATGAATTCTCACCCACTAAAAATTATTGAGTTTTTAAAATAAAATAGGTATTATTTCCTGAAATATTTATATGGAAATATGACAACATTTGGGGCTTCCCTGGTAGCTCAACTGGTAAAGAATCTGCCTGCAGTGCAGGAGACCCAGTTTGATTCCTGGGTTGGGAAGATCCACTGGAGAAGGGATAGGCCACCCACTTCAGTATTCTTGGGCTTCCCTTATGGCTCATCTAGTAAAGAATCTGCCTGCAAAGCGGGAGACATGAGTTTGATCTCTGGGTTGGGAAAATCACCTGAAGAAGGGAAAGACTACCCTCTCCAGTATTCTGGCCTGGAGAATTCCATGGACTATACAGTTGCAAAGAGTTGGACACACCTGAGCATCTTTCACTTCACTTTGCATGACAGAGTTTAAATAATTTTAGTCTATTGATCAGGGAAAAAAATAAACTTTTTCAACATCTAATTAAATACAGTAACATTTCACCTTTTAAGGAAACATTAATTTATGTTTATGCCATAAAAATCCTAATTTCTTTGTAAATTGAATTGTCTTTCTTCAGTTCAGATCAGTTCAGTCACTCAGTCGTGTCTGACTCTTTGCGACCCCATGAATTGCAGCTCACCAGGCCTCCCTGTCCATCACCAACTCTCAGAATTCACCCAAACTCACATCCATCGAATCAGTGATGCCATCCAGCCATCCAGCCATCTCATCCTCTGTTGCCCCCTTCTCCTCCTGCCCTCAATCCCTCCCAGCATCAGGGTCTTTTCCAATGAGTCAACTCTTCGCATGAGGTGGCCAAAGTACTGGAGTTTCAGCTTTAGTATCATTCTTTCCAAAGAACACCCAGGACTGATCTCCTTTGGAATGGACTGGTTGGATCTTCTTGTAGTCCAAGAGACTCTCAAGAGTCTTCTCCAACACCACAGTTCAAAAGCATCAATTCTTTGGCACTCAGCTTTCTTCACAGTCCAACTCTCACAAGCAGCTTTATTGAGATATGTTACACACCTAAGAGGAACTCATCAAACACTAGACTTTGAAATGAAGTTCGGGGCTATTCTTGTCAGTTACTTGAAGAAAGACTAGTCAGGCAAGTATGAAGAGTGGCAGAGAAATGTATGTTCAACTATCAACTATTCTACTTCTCTTACATCTCATCCTTCATTGTTATACAACAAAAATATATTTCTGAAATTTCTATTCCCGTGTGACAAAATTAAAAGCTTCACATACTTCCTAGGTACCTTATTACTAGAAATATTTTGGTTGTTGGCATAGCCTTTCTCCTTCTCCCCTTCCTATCCTACAATCTCAAAGGAAACTTAAATGTATTTTAGAAACATGTGACAAAGATATGAAATGAAATGGTGTAGTGCAAACCAGGCAGAAGGCAGCACACTGAAAATCAGATTCTAAGTCTTGATAATATGTGTACCTACTGAATGCACTTCACCCTTTTAAGAACAATGGTGGGTTTATTTGACTCCCCAACTGATTTTTCTTGTTTATAATGTCTCATTATTTTTTATCTATAACTATTACTTCTGATTCTTGATAATTGATAGCTAACTTTAAAGAATTTTGAAAATCTTAAATAATACATTTCATCTCTTGTATTATTTTGAAATATTTTATTTTAGCCTCATAGATAGTAACTACTTAATGACATCATGAAAATGATTTATTTGTTTCAACGATATCCTTAGAATGCTTTTTTTGTCATACCAAACTACTAACCTTAACCCCTCTGCCATATTTCCTTTGCTGATGAGCAATATCAATTCTGATATCTCATGAACTCATGACAACTTACAGTTCTACAGCACTTAGTTTTATAGCATGTTTGTTCTAGACGAGGATAGAAAAGCATTTGCCAGAAGGACACATGGTATCTATTTTCTCTTTACAAGTGACATTGTAAACCTATTTCCAAACAGTTATGTGAAAATGTGAGATTTTCTCCTCCACTCTAGTCTGCATGTGAGCTTAATCGTGCAGTCATGTCTTTTTATGTCTCCATGGATGGTAGCCCACCAGGCTCCTCTGTTCATGGGACTTTTCAGGCAAGAATACTGGAGTGGGCTGCCACTTCCTCCTCCAGAGGATCTTCCCAATCCAGGAATCAAATCGGTGTCTCATACATCTCCTGCATTGCAGGTAGATTCTTTACCTGCTGAGCCATTGGGAGAGCCCACTCTTTGGTTTAGAAGACTACTAAGACCACTAAAGATATTTTTAAGTTTTAAGATATACAAATCCATATGGGCAGAATCTCAGAACTGGAATCAATTAGTAAATTTCTCTCAGATATTAATTATAGCTTTAAGGACTATGAGAGAGTAAGAGAGAGAGATTTGAGGTCTTGACATAGTTATAAATTCAATCACTAAAACCAGAACCATGGGGTCAGCATTCTTCTTTTATCTTACCACAGGCATCTAATGGCTATTGTAGTTTTTTTCAGTTCTATCTCCTTACTAACTCCTTAACAACTCCGAGAACAATTTTCTCCTTCATATCCACATTGATATTGCCTTGGTTCAAGTTATCAGCATCTCTAATCTTGTTAGAAATGTACCGTTACTGCCATTGCTATCTCTAAATTTATACTTCCAGTTCATCCTCTCAACAATGCCAGAGGGGTCATTCTAAAAAATAAATGTGATCATAATATTTGTCTATTTGAAATTCTATAGTAGACCACTATTGGCTAACATAAAGTTCAAATAGTTCAGCTTGGCACACAAATATCTCCCTAATCTGGCCCCTAGAAATCACTGTAACCTCTCTACAACTAGGCTTTCTCTATATTTCTAGAATGAAAAATTACTTACTGAATTCACTGAATATTATGCATGTTTAGGAAATACTAAGTTTTGTGCATGTTTTTTTCTGGGCTTCCCAGGTGGCTAGTGGTAAAGAACCACTTGCCAATGCAGGAGACATAAGAGATGCGGGTTTGATTCCTGGGTCAGGAAGATACCCTGGAGGAGGGAATGACAACCCACTCCAGTATTCTTGCCTTGAGAATCCCATGGAAAGGGGAGCCTGGAAGTCCTCTGGGTCACAAAGAATCAGACATGACTGAAGCAACTTAGCCTGCACACATGCTTTTCTACAAGTTCCTCATCATATTTTCTCAAGAAAAATACCTAATATCATGTGATATAAATCTTGCACATCTCATCTCTAATGCTTGCTGCTGCTGCTGCTAAGTTGCTTCAGTCGTGTCTGACTCTGTGCAACCCCATAGACAGCAGCCCATTAGGCTCCTCTGTCCCTGGGATTCTCCAGGCAAGAACACTGGAGTGGGTTGCCGTTTCCTTCTTCAATGCATGAAAGTAAAAAGTGAAAGTGAAGTCGCTCAGTCGTGTCCAACTCTTAGCGACCCCATGGACTACAGCCCACCAGGCTCCTCCATCCATGGGATTTTCCAAGCAAAAGTACTGGAGTGGGGTGCCATTGCCTTCTCTGCTCTAATGCTTAGTGGCCACCATTTATTTTAAAAATGAATAATTGACATTAATTTTCCACACTGTATGCTATGTGGGCAACATTAACATGTTCAGCATTATGGTAAATGTTATTAATAACATTTTATTCCTTTTTCTTCCAGGAGACAATATTTTTCCTATAGGCAGTTGTTCTGTCTTGTTTCCTGCATTTCTAAACACAAAATGTCTAAGTAACGTGGAGGTGTTCCTGGAGAATGTTTTCATTACATTTTGTTCATTTCTTCCTCCACCTATGTCTTCTTCCTAAGAAGTAAACAACCAGCTATAGCAATGAATAATTAAATGTCAAAATAATATTTCCTTACCTAAAGGGACATGCTTTTCCTCCTGTTTTTTTTTCATTAAATTTATCTATAAAATCTTTTCTAATTTGCCAGAGTCTTTAGTACTATTTTTTGTCCATCAATATTTTAAAAATAAGCAACTCAGTAATGATGGATGAACTAATATTAAACTAATCTTCCCACAGATAAGAGCTATAATGTCTGAATTTAAAATATACATATATATACATACCTACATATGAAAAAATATGTATGCATATGAGTGAGAAAAAAAATATATGAAGGTACTTTGAGAGAGAAAAAAGACAGATGATCCTTAAAGAGTGGGGTTGCAATAAGTGCGATGATCATGTGTGCTGACTTTTCCCTAAAGGCACTCTCCAGGATTCACACAAGATGTCTGGAACTCAAACAGGAATCTGCAGCCTTACCATCCTGAGGACCTGGAGGGCAAAGTTAACACAATCCCCTGGATTGTGAAATGTAGGTAATAAATACACTTAAAGGAGGGAATTGTAGCGAGATGCTCCAAAATCTGTGCAAACTCGCTTTAGATCATGCCAAATTATACAGAAGTGTGGGAGATCCCAGCGGATCCAGTGGCAGAGAACAATAGCAAAAAAGCTGAAAAAATTAAGCAGAACCCATAATTTCTACAATCAAGCATCTACACCATCCAGAATATAATCAAAATTTGCTCTACTTGTGAAGAAACAGGAAACTGTGACCAATAATCAAAAGTAAAAGAAGTGAATCTGAAAACAAGAGTTTGAAATTTATAGAGAATTTAACGTTTATTTTAAATTTGAAGAGTTCAATGAAAACTATAGTCACTTAGATAAATGTGAGTTAATCACAACTGCAAAATGAATGTAATGAAAAGAAGCAAATTGAAATTGAAGAATTGAAAAGTAAAATATCAAATGGATGGCCTAACACCCTACTATAGACTGCAGGAAAAATCAACTGTATATTTTAGTCCCAGATAGACCACTAGAAGACTTAAAAGCTGGAAATATAGATTAAAAATAGTTTGAAAAATGAATATATCCTCGGCTTCCTGTGGTAAAACAGTCAGCATGTACACAACTGGAGTCTAGAGAAAGATGAGAGACATAAGGCTGGGAAAAAATGGAAGATTAATGGATTCAAATTCCCAAATATGGTGAGAACTATATAATTACTGATCAAAGTTCTATGAACCCTAATCAAGGTAAAACAAAGAAAATCACATCCAGAAACGTCTTAGTCAAATTGCTCAAAAATCAAGACAAACAAATAAAACAGAATAAAAGAACAAATTACATACAGGAGAACAATTGTATAGATGAATAACAATTGATTTTACATTAAAAAAGGAAACCAGAGGTCAATGGAACAACATCTTTAAAGTATTTTTCAAAATATCCCACAAAACTGTCAACAAAACTGTCAACTAACTGTCATTCGGGGGCAGACACAACCCATGGTAACCTCTGATTGCTAAATCCTTATATAATCCCTTTTTGAGTGTTGGGAGAAACTGTGCCTTGTTTCAGCAATTTTATCCATGGTTTTCAAACTAAGGGAAATAAAAGCATATATAAATGAAGTTACATGATTTTTATAGCAGCTTTATTCATAAAATCCCCAAAATGTAAGCAATGAAAAACCTATTAACAGGTGAAAGAAATAAAAAATTATATTTGTATTCCCACAATGGAATGCTTCTTAACATTGCAAAGTGACATGGAAATGACAGAGTCAACAACATAGATGAATCTCATATATATCCTGAGTGAAAGAAGCTGAACACAGAACAGTGCACTCTATACATTTCCATTTTTATGAAATTCTAGAACTTGAAAACCCAATCATGAAAATAATTGTAAAAACTGTTACTTCTGGGTTGTTCATTGACTAGGAAAGGGCATGGAAGGCCTTTAGATAGCAAGGAAATAAACTAAACTTATAGAGGAATTTGTTACAGATATGTGTTTGTCAATGTTCATTTTCACAGGTCAGGCCCAAGAAGCTGACTCTGAAATGAAGGTGAGAAGGATGGGAGCTGAAGAACTGAATTGCAGGCCCAACTGCTGCCCTGTACCAGTAAGATCAACCAGCAGAAGAACTATGGTGTGATTTTAGACATCAATAGAAAGCTTATTAAGAATTAACATGAATTTTATAATCCATCATTATACCAATTAATGTAAAAAATATTATACTTTAACATTTAGTGATACACTAGATACATAAATTTTATAAGGAAAGAAATAACTTAATTGAATCACCATTTCATCTCTATTTTCTCATTCACTAGTATCAGGCCACTGACCTAATATCTGGGGGCAAAAATAAAGGAAAATGTACGGTTTCACTTTTTGAATGTGAAATATTTATTTTGAGTGGCAAATTATCAAGCAGGAAGATGTAAATGAAAACAATGGTACACAGATATATATGAATTATAGAAACTTAAAATTACTAAATTCTTGCAGAATTCATGTAAATTAGCAAATTTAACAATTTATGGTTATGCTGGAAAAGATATTTAAATCACTCTTTTATATTAAAAAATAATTCTGAGGATATATGAATACCTTGTATGTAGGGTAACAAATGGTGCAGAAACACCCAAAAAAGTTGTATATGCCATGAGCCATCATTATTTTATTAACATCTTTTATTCCCAGATGTATGACTACTTATTAGGTGTTAATTCTTTAATGTTAATATCTTATTTTTGTCCCTCAAATATGCTTAATCATGTACGGAAGTAATGAAATAACCCCTGCTAAGTATTGTTCTGCAAATATGGGTAATTAGTTTTATTGGCTATAATATAAATCCACCTAAAATTCATAGCAGGGCAAAACTATATTCTTGAAAACTACCTTATATTTAGCTTACTAGAACATGTCCCTAAGTAAATATTTGCGATATCAAGATTGTATCCATCCATTTGTTCCTCAAGTATCCCCAGACTCTGGTAAACTATTTGCCAATTAATAGGCACATATTAATTTTTAAAACAAATGACAGATTAAAATTATTAGACATAACATAATTAGTACAATATTTGCAATACTTTTGGTAATATTTTATTTTATATTCAAAGTATTTCAGTTAGCTTTCTCTATTGTAAATTCATTCTGAATATATTCAGAAACTCACCATATATGAGCAGCTTTAAGGGATAACTTTTAAATAAGTGGAATTTTCTCTGATTCTGATAATATCAAGGTTTGCAAGCCTAGACCAGATTTGGATATTCTTAATGTGGATAACATCTCTATCACAGAGTTAGATGAGAGATTTGAAATAAATAGTGCAAACTTTGTTATAGCCATTAGGGCAAGGAGGACAAAATTTTCTTACTATGAGGGAAATTCAGGATGGATTTAATAACTGCAGAATATTGTGTATTCGACCTTAATAGTCTACTCCAAGGTCATTTAACTTCAATGAAATACACTGGAAATAAAACTTGTGAAATTCAGTATGTATCAAAATAAAAATTTATAAGAATCCCTCTATCCCACTACCACTCTCAGTCACAGTGTTAAATTTCATTTTATGGAAAGTATTAATAGGATTTACACATTTATCTAAGTAAAAAGAGCTATAAGTTCCCTATTTAAATAGTGGAATGTATCATAAAAAATAATTTCAGCTGCATTATTAAAAAATACTTATTCTCCTCTTTTTATAACACATAAATCACCTGGATACTCGAAGGTTATAACTCAAGTTTTCCTATGAATCAATAGTTTCTTAATTTTATAGCCAAAAAAAAAAAAAAAGTATGCATTCTAGAATGGTAGATCTTGGTCCTGTTCACTGATCATTTCTCCACCTTTGGCACTTTTCTGCTTTCAGAACTGTGCCCATTTTGATGACTTTTGGTCAAAGAAAAGAGACAGTAAGTGATGTGCGTCACTTCTGCATAGGAAGATTTAATTTTTAGTGCAAGACTCTAGATACCCCTGCACTAATGATTGTGGAAACAGTTGTTGATGTTTAGGTGTACATGTAGCCGTCACTGGCACAATAACCAGGACTTGTAGGAAATTTTACAAGAGCAATTAATACCTTTGAGATTCAAAATGTTGTGTTGCTATTGTTGTCCCTGTGTTGTTGTAATTGCAATATATCTTATCATACCTTGATGGATAACTTCAGTGTTATTTCTATTCATATGTTCTAGTAGAGAAGAAAAATCATAAACTTTCTGTCTAGTAAAGAGACAACCTAAATCATTCATTGAAATCCTAAGTATCAAGAAGGATAAAACCAATGCCTAGGACAGAAAGGAGAAGTCTATATTCAGATGCATATTCCAGCATTATCCCTACAGTAGAGTTTCAGTTAAGAGAACAGGAGGTGCCATTTAGAAAGACCGAGTATCAAATGTGTAGTTTAAGCACAAAGTTTTTACTCACTTTTCTAAAAGTCACATTTTATTATAAAAATCAGACTATGTATTTACAAATGAAAAAAAAAGTCACTAATTCAGAATATTATGTGAACTACCAAAAAATAAGTTATAAATGTGTTTATGTAAATAAAGTGCCCAACAGCTTTGGTATCTATTTATTTTTTAATTAAAACTTAGATATGGATGGCTTCCTAGAGTATAATTCTAAAACTTTTCCTTATTTGTTATTTCAAATTCAGTCAGTTCACTTCAGTCACTCAGTCATGACTGACTCTTTGTGACACCATGAATCCCAGCACACCAGGCCTCCCTGTCCATCACCAACTCCCAGAGTTCACCCAAACTCATGTTCATCGTGTCCGTAATGCCATCCAGCCATCTCATCCTCTGTCGTCCCTTCTCCTCCTGCCCCCAATCCCTCCCAGCATCAGAGTCTTTTCCAACGAGTCAACTCTTCGCATATGGTGGCCAAAGTATTGGAGTTTCAGCTTCAGCATCAGTCCTTCCAAAGAACACCGAGGACTGATCTCCTTTAGAATGGACTGGTTGGATCTCCTTGCAGGCCAAGGGACTCTCAAGAGTCTTCTCCAACACCACAGTTCAAAACCATCAATTCTTTGGTGCTCAGCTTTCTTCTCAGTCCAACTTTCACATCGATACATGACTACTGGAAAAACCATAGCCTTGACTAGACGGAGCTTTGTTGGCAAAGTAATGTCTCTGCTTTTGAATATGCTATTTAGCTAGGTTGGTCATAACTTTTCTTCCAAGGAGTAAGCATCTTTTAATTTCATGGCTGCAATCATCATTTGCAGTGATTTTGGAGCCCCCAAAAATAAAGTCTGACACTGTTTCCACTATTTTCCCATCTATTTCCCATGAAGTGATGGGACCAGATGCCATGATCTTAATTTTCTGAATGTTGAGCTTTAAGCCAACTTTTTCACTCTCCTCTTTCACTTTCATCAAGAGGTTCTTTAGTTCCTCTTCACTTTCTGCCATAAGGGTGGTGTCATCTGCATATCTGAGGTTATTGATATTTCTCCTGGAAATCTTGTCTCCAGCTTGTGCTTCTTCCAGCCCAGCGTTTCTCGTGATGTACACTGCATATATGTCACATAAGCAGGGTGATAATATACAGCCTTGATGTACTCCTTTTCCTATTTGGAACCAGTCTGTTGTTCCATGTCCAGTTCTAACTGTTTCTTCTTGACCTGCATACAGGTTTCTCAAGAGGCAGGTCAGGTGTTCTGGTATTCCCATCTCTTTCAGAATTTTCCACAGTTTATTGTGATCCACACAGTCAAAGGCTTTGGCATAGTCAATAAAGCAGAAATAGGTGTTTTTCTGGAACTCTCTTGCTTTTTCCATGATCCAGCAGATGTTGTCTATTTGATCTCTGCTCCTCTGCCTTTTCTAAAACCAGCTTGAGCATCTGGAAGTTCACAGTTCATGTATTGCTGAAGCCTGGCTTGGAGAATTTTGAGCATTACTTTACTGACATGTGAGATGAGTGCAATTGTGTGGTAGTTTGAGCATTCTTTGGCATTGCCTTTCTTTGGGATTGGAATCAAAACTGACCTTTTCCAGTCCTGTGGCCACTGCTGAGTTTTCCAAATTTGCTGGCATATTGAGTGCAGCACTTTCACAGCATCACCTTTCAGGATTTGAAATAGCTCAACTGGAGTTCCATCACCTCCACTAGCTTTGTTCATAGTGATGCTTTCTAAGGCCCACTTGACTTCACATTCCAGGATGTCTTGCTCTAGGTGAGTGATCACACCATCGTGATTATCTTGGTCATGAAGATCTTTTTTGTACAGTTCTTCTGTGTATTCTTGCCACCTCTTCTTAATATCTTCTGCTTCTGTGAGGCCCATACCATTTCTGTCCTTTATCAAGCCCATCTTTGGAGGAAATGTTGTTCCCTTGGTATCTCTAATTTTCTTGAACAGATCTCTAGCCTTTCCCATTTGGTTGTTTTCCTGTATTTCTTTGCATTGTTTGCTGAGGAAGGCTTTCTTAACTGTCCTTGCTATTCTTTGGAACTCTGCATTCACATGCTTATATCTTTCCTTTTCTCCTTTGCTTTTCACTTTTCTTCTTTTCACAGCTATTTGTAAGGCCTCCCCAGACAGCCATTTTGCTTTTTTGCATTTCTTTTCCATGGGGATGGTCTTTATCCCTGTCTCCTGTACAATGTTACAAATCTCCATCTATAGTTCATCAGGCAATCTATCTGTCAGATCTAGTCCCTTAAATCTATTTCTCACTTCCACTGTATAATCATAAGGAATTTGATTTAGGTCGTACCTGAATGGTCTAGTGGTTTTCCCTACTTTCTTCAATTTCAGTCTGAATTTGGCAATAAGGAGTTCATAATCTGAGCCACAGTCAGCTCCTCGTCTTGTTTTTGCTGACTGTATAGAGCGTCTCCATCTTTGGCTGCAAAGAATATAATCAATCTGATTTTGGTGTTAACCATCTGGTGATGTCCATGTGTAGACTCTTCTCTTGTGTTGTTGGAAGAGGGTGTTTGCTGTGACCAGTGCGTTCTCTTGGCAAAACTCTATTAGTCTTTTCCCTGCTTCATTCCGTATTCCAAGGCCAAATTTGCCTGTTACTCCAGGTGTTTCTTGACTTCCTACTTCTGCATTCCAGTCCCCTATAATAAAAAGGACATCTTTTTTGAGTGTTAGTTCTAAAAGGTCTTGTAGGTCTTCATAGAACCGTTCAACTTCAGCTTCTTCAGCGTTACTGGTTGGGGCATAGATTTGGATTACTGTGATATTGAATGGTTTGCCTTGGAAACAAACAGAGATCATTCTGCATCCAAGTACTGCATTTCAGACTCTTTTGTTGACCATGATGTCTATTCCATTTCTTCTAAGGGATTCCTGCCCACAGTAGTAGATATAATGGTCACCTGAGTTAAATTCACCCATTCCAGTCCATTTTAGTTTGCTGATTCCTAGAATGTTGATGTTCACTCTTGCCATCTCCTGTTTGACTACTTCCAATTTGCCTTGATTCATGGACCTAACATTCCAGGTTCCTATGCAATATTGCTCTTTATAGCATCGGACCTTGCTTCTATCACTGGTCACATCCTCAGCTGGGTATTGTTTTTGCTTTGGCTCCATCCCTTCATTCTTTCTGGAGTCATTTCTCCACTGATCTCCAGTAGCACATTACCTTAACAGCTCTCTATACTAAACATATTAACTTTGTTCAGTTTTGTTATAAAAGTGCATTCATTTTCCTCTTAGCAGCATGAAATATAACTGTAAAGGAGAGATAAGTTTGCCAGTTGTTCAATTTTCACAATATTTAGCATTCTTTTTAAGAAACAACATGAGAAATGATGCCTGTAATAATAGCTAATATTTGTACAGCACTTGCTGTGCCAAATTATGATCCTAGTGCTTTATATTGCTTATCTCATTTATTTTAACAACCAACCTATGTGCCTGGGCCTGTTATTGTAAACCCCTGAGGCTAAAATGCTTAAGATTATTGCCCAAGTAATCCATTTAATTCAGTATGGATATTAAACACAAATGGTAGGCACAGGCTACAGAATCTGCTCCCATAACTGTCATATTAAGTATGAATATTGTGTAGGGCCTTATTATTTAAGATTCATTATCATTATCATTTGATAATGTATTGGTGTCTCCAATTTTCTTATCCAGTCTCTGGGTCTGTGCTCAGGATGAAAATTTTTAAATCAGAATACCATGCAAAACAATTCACAGAGCCAATGGTGTTACAGTAGGTGGATAGCTAGATATGAGCAGAGAAATGGGGTCAGGGGCCAGGTGGGAGGAAACCACTCATCTTGTTATTAGCGGAGGTCTGTGGACAGACAAGGAAAGCAGGAGCCTTCAAACTAATAGGAAACCACACATTTTGGGTTATAATGATCCAAGTAGCAGACAAGGAAAGGTGAGGAAAGGCAGGAATTTCTTGCTTCTAATGTAACATCTTGCTTGTTGTGCTCTCATTACTATGAGATTAGCTTTACAGGTAAGAAGTACCCATCACATACCTATACCATGACACTTCTAAATTAAGCTAAACAGGGACAAAAATCCTTCCTTGCCTTGGGAAGATGGAGCTGGGATGAAAACCAGGAAGTCTATCCCCAAACTCCTCCTTCCCCAGTGAATATTCTGCCCCTTCATTTGTATGCCGCTCGTAACCATCTTGCCAAAGAAATCCAGGGGGCAGCTTCTCACGAAAAAGCCTGCTCCCCATCTGAGAGTCTATTCTTGCTTAAATAAACTTTCACTTTACTTTATTACGTCTCTGCATCATCTCCGAATTCCTTCCTGATGAAGAAAAAACCTTAAATTCACGGCCAACAGTGTGATTACAAATTTAGTCTTAGTGACCAGGCAGGCAATACTGTATTTCATTGTTAATGAATTGTGGTTCATTTACTATAAAGACTATCTGACAAAAATGTTCCTTATTGTGCCACTAAGTTTTTTTGTTGTTGTTGTTGTTGTTTTGTATACGAATTCAACACAAGAGTTCTTTTGTTTCAGGGGGATGAATTATTTGCCTCAAGTGAATGTCTAAGCTTTTCATAGCAGCGATACATGCATTTTTAAGAGTATGTATTGAGCGTCAAGAATTGATGCTTTTGAACTGTGGTGTTGGAGAAGACTCTTGAGAGTCCCTTGGACTGCAAGGAGATCCAACCAGTCCATTCTGAAGGAGATCAGCCCTGGGATTTCTTTGGAAGGAATGATGCTAAAGCTGAAACTCCAGTACTTTGGCCACCTCATGCAAAGAGTTGACTCATTGGAAAAGACTCTGATGCTGGGAGGGATTGGAGGCAGGAGGAGAAGGGGACGACAGAGGATGAGATGGCTGGATGGCATCACTGACTCGATGGACGTGAGTCTGGGTGAACTCTGGGAGTTGGTGGTGGACAGGGAGGCCTGGCGTGCAGCGATTCACGGGGTCGCAAAGAGTCGAACATGACTGAGCGACTGAACTGAACTGAACTGATTCTTACATTTGAACAAAAAGGTTTTTCTTCAATTTCTTTTTTAGGGAGGAATCAGATTTTGATTTTGTTTTTGATATGATGTACTCAACCCTTATAAGATGACACTAGTTAACTAGAAATACTTTTTTCACAAAGTAATTTGCTTCTACATCAAAAATGCAAACAAATGAAGCTAAAGAAGTTTTCCAAATTGCTACTATTTTCATTTCACCAGCTGTGTGTGAAAATTCTAGTTGATCCACACCTTTACTAGAACTTGGGGTCATCAGATATTTAAAATTTCACTTTTCTAAAGGTTGTGTAGTAATATCTCATTATGGCTTCTTTTATATTGCCCAATGACAAATGATTAGGGGAATGTCTTTGATTTGCTGGTCATTTGTATATTGTATTTTCTTTTGTGAAGTGTGTGTTGAAATAGTTTGCACATATTTATGTTGATCGTTGCCTTATTATAAAATTCTAAATGTATTTTGTATAGTCTGCACAAAAAAACCTCTTTATTAAATAAATGTTTAGAGGTATTTTCAATAATTTTAGAGTTTCTAAGTCAAAATAGACATATTTATAATCTAGTATTATAGAAATGACTGCCTGAACTGAAAAAATAGAAAATCAATGAAATGTGTTCCCCTTTGAGATTAAGGAGATTTTTCCTTTTTTTTTAAGGTGAATAGTGTTAAAAGAATTTGATTTTTAATTTCAAGTATGTGTTTCATTTTATAATGACACATATACTCTTTCTAATCATTTGTCCAATTTTTATGATATTGGAATACATAAAACTGCAGAAATTCGGAAATAGACATATCAGTTTTATCCCTAAGGCACTGACAATATGCACATTCTCATATAGAGGTGTCACATGTGGCCTAAGGCAATGTAGGAACTTAGCTTTCCACACTGGGCAGGGGAAAAAGAAAAAAAAAGTCTTCTGCCAATCAGAAGCATTCTAAAACTTGCTGACAAAGAAAAATACTAGTATTGCTAACTCTAAAAATTTGAAAATTATCACCTGATGATAGATAACAGATTAACTCATTTGAAAAGTTAATTTGGAATGCTTAAATAAGATCCTTGCTTTATTTTGTTGTTAACAATATAATTTTAAAATAAGTAATCAAATATTTCCAAAGTAATGCCTTTCTTTCTTTCTTTTTCTGAAATATGGTGCCATAATAACTTAAAAGGTAACAATAATATATTTTAATTTCACTACCTTGATAGTCACTATATATTTCTTCTGTGAGGTAGCATTGTGCTTCCCTTGATGCTATGGAAGAGTTTACATTGGGTTGAGAGGTGTCTTGGGGAATATTCATGTTTAAGAGAGAGGTATTGAAATTAGAACTTGGCAACATACTTTATTCAGAAGATGAAACTTATTCTTTGTATGTAAGTAGACAGAAGCAAACTATTTATTCATAGGGAAATAAAGGAAATCAGCTTGTGCTCCAGATGCTATGCTTACAAAAATAAAATTAAACACTACTATTGGGAAATGTCAGAAGGAAATGTCTTCTTCACACAAACACAAGGCAGAGATTTTTAAAATTAACATACCAACATTTTGAACTGACTCATTGGAAAAGACCCTGATGCTGGGAAAGACTGAAGTCAGGAGGAGAAGGGGACGACAGAGGGTGAGATGGTTGGATGGCATCATCGGCTGAATGCATATGAGCTTGAGCAAACTCCGGGAGTTGGTGGTGGACAGGGAAGCCAGGTGTGCTGCAGTCCACGGGGTCGCAAAGAGTCGGACACAACTGAGCAACTGAACTGATACCAACATTTTAAAAATATACCTTTCAGCTTTATAGTTCTATGCTCATTGACATACAGATAGAATATGATAATGTTTTGTATATCTCTTCATGGTCAGAGAGTTTTTAAAGATACACTGTCCATCCAAATTATTGGCAAACTTAAATTCACATCGATAAATTAATTGAAATCAATTACCAATATAATATGTATAAAAACTAATGTACTATTTAGTGTAAAACAAATTAAATAGGCATAAATTAAATTCTGGAAAATGTTATAATTAATTGTGGAGGTACCGATTGAATTTGGCTCTTCCTTTCTTCCATAGAAACAGAGTTTAACCTATGCTTATGTTATCCAGATATTGAATATACTTTCCACTATTTATTTTAATCTTTACTTCCAACCATATTTCTAAGTTCACACAAACAGAAGCAAAACATAAGATTTGTATACCAATCCAACCTCAGGCAACTAAAAGAAAATTTCTGCCCTGAAGTCTATCTCTCTTTTTCCTGAGATCTGGAATTTGCACAAGGCAGAAGCCATCTCTGAATAAGTAAATGTGTTCGAAACTCCAGCAAAAGGTGGGATGCTGCTGCTTCTGCTGCTGCGTCACTTCAGTAGTGTCCGACTCTGTGCGACCCCATAAATGGTAGCCCACCAGGCTCCTCTGTCCACGGGTTTCTCCAGGCTAGAATACTGGAGTGGATTGCCATTTCCTTTCCCAAAAGGTGGGATAACACTGGAATAAACTAAAATCCTTGAATAGTCATGTGGAACAGAGTCATTCCAATTCTGACCATTCGCCTCATAAGTATGACTTGAGAAAGATGCCTGTAGGATTTTATCTAGCTGCATATGCCTTGGATTTCTTGGTTAAAGCCTATTAGCAAATAAGTAGTTAATGACTGGAAGAAAAATAAAAACTGAGAATAAATAGTTTTAAATGAGGCAATACATTATTAGGATGACAAAATTTTCATATCTGAATGCTATATCTTAATTATATTATATGAAAAAACTGTCAAATGTATGGAAATATCCATAATGATATTACTTGTTATATCACATTTTAATCAAGAGAAGAATATTTTTAAGAGAGGGGAAAAGATAATGCTATCATATAAAAATAACATTTTAAAACTATGTTTATATATATATATATAAACTAATATAACACACATAATTACTATAAATTTCACATATTTCTACTGCACTATTAAATCATGTAATTATTATTTTAAGGTATTTCCATGCAATCTCAAAATATGGACAGTTTTTTCCTATTGGAACACTTAGAAGGGCAACTTGCTAAAAACAGGTTTTTTGTCTTATTCAACATTTAAAAAAATGTATTGTATCCTGAAATGTCATTAGTGTCATAAAACTGCCAGTTAAGTTAATAAAAATTCATTTTTTTAAGGAAAAATGTTGAGTTTTAGTAGTTCTCTAGCTGTATGTTACATGAATCCATCATGTACCACCAGTAGAGCACATTCTTCAAGTTGATACTTCAGTTAGAATTTTTTCAGATATCAGAAAGATGAAAAAATAAAGTTGATTTTTGGAAAAGTCAGTGGGAATTACTCAAAGCTCACTTTAAGAGGAAGTCAGCTAGTGCATCTCCAAAATCCTCTGACCTTACTGGAATATAAATACGATTCTAAACTTGAGAGTCCAAATTGATCAAAATTTTTTACCCGGGCTCACTTGAAAACTAGAAAAATAGCCAGCCTTTCTCATAAGTGTTGTCACAAAAAATAGCTGTAAAGTGTATAAAATTCAGATAAAAGGTGTATTTCATATTTTCCTTCGATACTGCCCTCCTTGCCAATGTTTAGTAAACTTTGTCTAATGTGAAGAAGAATAAATGATAAGTTAAATGGTCAATATAAGTGGTCCCCATTATATTGATATTTTTAGAATATTTAAACTCTATATCATCTGAGAAATAAATTAGAAATAAATAAAATTCATAATTTTAGAGGATAAACTGAAGAATGCATTATGCCAACAAAAGTAATTATATAATATCTCTATAGTCATGGGAAATAGATGGGGAAACAGTGGAAACAGTGTCAGACTTTATTTTTCTGGGCCCCAAAATCACTGCAGATGGTAACTGCAGCCATGAAATTAAAAGATGCTTACTCCTTGGAAGGAAAGTTATGACCAACCTAGATAGCATATTCAAAAGCAGAGACGTTACTTTGCCAATGAAGGTTCATCTAATCAAGGCTATGGTTTTTCCAGTGGTCATGTATGGATGTGAAAGTTGGACTGTGAAGAAGGCTGAGTGCCAAAGAATTGATGCTTTTGAACTGTGGTGTTGGAGAAGACTCTTGAGAGTCCCTTGGACTGCAAGGAGATCCAACCAGTCCATTCTGAAGGAGATCAGCCCTGGGGTTTCTTTGGAAGGAATGATGCTAAAGCTGCAACTGCAGTACTTTGGCCACCTCACGCGAAGAGTTGACTCACTGGAAAAGACTCTGATGCTGGGAGAGACTGGTGGCAAGAGGAGAAGGGGACGACAGAAGATGAGATGGCTGGATGGCATCACTGACTCGATGGATGTGAGTCTGGGTGAACTCCGGGAGTTGGTGATGGACAGGGAGGCCTGGCGTACTGAGATTCATGGGATCGCAAAGAGTCGGACACGACTGAGTGACTGATCTGTTCTGATCTGATAGTTATTTTGGTAGACATTTTGCTACCATTGGTAGACACTTGGTGGACAAAATTTCAAATATGATCATTGCAGAAAATATTATTTAAAAACCACCATCAAAACAAATTTGAATGAAAACTACCTATTAGTTAAAAACCTTTAGGACTTCATCAAATTCAAGGTTGGTTAACTATTATCCATATCAAGGATAGTGATTTACTTGTTTGACCAAATAATAGCAATGCCAAAGGTGAACACTGTTTGCAAGACAAACATTCATGGAATAAGAAAGTATTAAAGAGTAGAGAATATCGTATACTTTTCAAAAGATTACTGGGTATTTATCACCAATCAAAATTAATCTCTCTCTCTCCCTGCCACCCCTGCTTTTCCTGTTATGACCATTAACATAGACTAATTATAATTCTACCCCTGACCTGCAAATAAAGATTAAGTAAAATGGATCATGATAAAGGTAAAACAGCCATATTAGTTCCAACAGATTGCATTAGAAATAAATTTATAGTTTGGAGTATGAAATCTTCACTCTAACAAAGGCAGTAATGGTAGTTTTAATCATTGATCATTCTGAAACAAGATTTTAAAAAGGTAGTATTTTTATCTATCTTTGTCTTTACAAAACTTTCTGGCCAATTGATTTTGGGAAAATTACTTAAACTTTCCTTCCTTCAGTTTCCTTAATTATAAGATTGGCATAATAATAATTTCTATATTTTAAACTTATGTACTTTAATTGATTAGCTTCCTAGGACTGCCATAAAAATTTTTTTCATAACTTGGTGGTAGGCAACAAGAGAAATGTATTTTCTTACACTGCTCAAAGATAGATGAACAAAATCCAGTTGTGAGCAGGCCCAAGGTCTCTGATAGGGCTACAAAGGAATCCTTTCCAGCCTCTCCCTAACTTCTAGCATCCCTGACAATTCTTGGAGTACCCTGGATTATGGCAGCATAAATCCAATCTCTGCCTTTGTTCTCACATGACTTTCATTTCTGTGTGTCCCTTCTTCTTTTAAGGACATTAGTCATTGGGTTTACAGTCTACTTTCATCTACTATGATCTCATCTTAATTTAATTACGTCTGCAAAACCCTATTTCTGAAAGAGAGCACATCTGAAACTCTAGGTAGAATTTTGTCTATTCAAGCAATTACACTATTATAGACTTATTGACAATTCATTTTATAGTATTGTATTTAATCTAACACATTTGTGCAATCTGATATTACAAAAAAAAAAAAAACTATCTTAGGTTTTACCTTTATACAATTGAATTTGAAAAACACTAACCAATTAGAGACTTTGACTAAGAATTTGTGACTTCACTTTGGGAATGATAAAGTAGCTTAGAAGAGACAAACACAATAAGTGACTTCAATAAATAAAAATTATTGAATTTAAAATATTCATACTTTAAAAGCTTTAGATAATTGTTAAATAAAAAACTTATGAGGATATCCACTTTAGGCCATGATGAAGTAAGTGAGGCCAAATTTACCATACACCATAAAAACTAGAAAACTGAACAAAATATATTAAGCAGGTGCTTTCAGTTATTGGACAACAGGTAGCACATGGCTATGATCCCTGAAACAAGAGAAATAAATGAGGTGAATATCAATATCACCCCAACTCTTTACCTGGGGATATCTCCCTGCCCAATGTTCAGAATGAAATGTTCAAGTAGACAATGTTTGTCTCAGAGCTAAGGAGACAGAAATTGGAGTTGAAAATTTGGAAGTTGATAGAAATTGTGGGCATAAACTGTAACATGTAGGAGATACATAGGATAAGAGCTATAAAACTGCTGGATTCTTTGCATAATGCTACTCTGATCATGCATAAAGCATGTGCCACTGGTCAAGAAAAACAAACATGCAAACAGAAAGAAGAAAAAGTAGGTGCCAATAATAAATAATTCTCACATATAAGGTGGGAGAAATTTGAAACAAGACTGTTGATCAGTTGATGATCAGTAGAAAACTAGGAAGAAACATGCTTCTGTAATATGGCTAAATTAGTCTGAGTAAAGACTAAACAAATCTCTAACAAAATTTATGAACAAGCTTCCAAAAGATGAATCTGATTAGCAAATTACTTGCCAGTCATTTTACAAGAAGAAAAACAAATCCAAACCTCAACAATTTAACAATCATAATGTTTGTCATCTAATCATATATTACTATTTGTAAAAGAATCAGCAAATTTGACTCATAATCAGGAGAATTTTATAAGGTAATAAAAATATATAATAAAATGACAGAAGATGAGATCAGTATACAATAACCTTAAAGGAGCTATTATACATATGCTTAATAATTTAACAGAACACTTGAATATAAAAAGAAGAGAAAAGGAAACAGGTGGAATTACTAGAAATGGAAATTGAAAAGACTGAATTTATTGCATGAAATTAAGATTTCATGAGGAGTTGCAGGAGGAAAAAAAAAAAAAACTCAACTTGAAGACAGCGATTGACCTTAGCTAAACTGAACCACAGAGAAAACGAAAAAGACTGTACAAACCATCCCTGATCCCAGGGATCAAGCCAACTAACATAAATGCTATTGAATTTCTAGAAGGAAGGGGGATATAAAAAATACTGTATATATGAAGAAATAGTAGCTAAAAATTTCCCATGTTTGAAGAAAAATGTTTCTGGAAACAAGTATTCATCAAACTCCAAGTAAGATAAACTCAAAGAAAACCACACACAGTCATATTATAATAAAATTAATAAAGTCAGTGATAAAAAATATTTAAAGCATCAATATATAAAAAAAAAGATACAATGCATACACAGGAACAATTTAAAAGAATAATCTCAGTTTTCTCATCAGAAAATACACAACTCAAAGAACACTGGAGAAACATCCTTGATGTATTAAAAGAAAAGGAAGAATTATCAACCAAGGTTTTAAATATACAGTTAGCATTTGCTTCTGAAAGGAAAGTAAAATAAAGACATTAACAGACAGGCAAAATCAGAGAGCTTATGCTCCTAGTACATCTTCATCACAAGAACTGCTGAAAGCAAACACTTACTTTTTCTGCCTGGCATGTAGAAGCTGGAAAGAACATCACTCCCACCCTGACAAATAGAAAGAGCTGGGTGATCTACAAAATAATAACTTTTCCTGAACCTAGCAGAGAGCTGAGTTCATATGACAATCAACCAGCCTGTGTGCTTAGAGAAGACAGCACCTCAAATGAGCACTGCAAACCACTGACAGCAGGAGGAAGACAAGGCCTCCAGTCAGGCAGGTAAGATGTTGCTAAAATGTTTACTGAGTTGCTAAAGGGGCCAACTGTGATCTAGCATGAAAGTACAGAATCCAGCGGAACCACAGACACGGGGGCCTTTAAATGTATTTGCAGGCTGTTCTGCACAGACCTCACTAAGTTCTCACGAGAAAGACTGGGGGCAGGGAGAGTCCAGAGAAAACTTCTTTGGCTGAGGCAGGAATAAGGAAGAGGAGTGGCAGTGCTGTAGGAAAGGCATATACGCTGCTTGGTTCTTTCTACCTTGAAAAACCAAAGACTTAAGTCCCACATGGAAGGACAACAAATTCTGTCACCCTCAGTATAGGAAGACACACTGTAGTGGGTAACTCGGAGAAATAAACCTGTCTACTTCTCAAGGTTGGGAAGAAAACTACCCTGGACCCACACCATTAGACTCTCCTATTATGTTGTTGCTGTTATGTTAGTCACTAAGTCGTGTCTGACTCTTTCATGACCCCATGGACTTTTGCCTGCCAGGCTCCTCAGTTCATGGGGTTTCCCAGGCAAGAATACTAGAGTGGGTTGCCATTTTCTTCAGGGAACCTTCCCAACCTAGGGATTGAACTACTTGACTTCCCTGGTGGCTCAGATAGTAAAGTGTCTGCCTACAATGTGGGAGACCCAGGTTTGATCCCTGGGTCAGGAAGATTCTCTGGAGAAGGAAATGGCAACCCACTCCAGTACTTTTGCCTGGAAAACCCCATGGACCTAGGAGCATGGTAGGCTACAGTCAATGGGTCTCAAAGAGTCAGACACGACTGAGCAACTTCACTTTCAGAGATTGAACTTGTGTCTCCTGTTTGGCAGGAAGATTCTTTACCACTGAGCCACCTAGGAAGCCCATCCAATCATGTAAACAGCTGGAGATTAGGGAATTGTCAGAGACTAAGAATCCACAGAAAGTGTTAGCTTCATCCTCTTCTATAATTCTTGATTGACTGATAATTTTTCTAGAAAGGGGATAACTCAGAGAGGATTAATCTAAAAAGCAGTAGTGGAAAGTTAAAAAGAGAGCAGAGATTGTAAGAAGTGACATACTGTAGCTTGCATCCACACAACTCCCTGTTGTACAAAATCCTCACAATCATCAGAAGAGCATGAGAGAATTCAATCTCCACAATGCATTACTACATTGCTTGTTTTCAACCAAATACTACTTGATATACACAGGAAAAGTGTGACTAACCTACAATTAAAATAAAAAGTAGAGAGTGACTACAAGTGGAGCCACATGTTGGTTTTAGCGGACATAGATTTCAGAGCAGCTATTATAAATAAATTAAAAGGAATAAAATATTATATGTTCAAATAATTGAAGGTTGATATTGTATTTGTGACTGCAGCCATGAAATTAAAAGAAGCTTACTGCTTGGAAGGAAAGTTATGACCAACCTAGATAGTATGTTCAAAAGCAGAGACATTACTTTGCCAACAAAGATCCGTCTAGTCAAGGCTATGGTTTTTCCAGTGGTCATGTATGGATGTGAGAGTTGGACTGTGAAGAAGGCTGAGCGCCAAAGAATTGATGCTTTTGAACTGTGGTGTTGGAGAAGACTCTTCAGAGTCCCTTGGACTGCAAGGAGATCCAACCAGTCCATTCTGAAGGAGATCAGCCCTGGGATTTCTTTGGAAGGAATGATGCTAAAGCTGAAACTCCTGTACTTTGGCCACCTCATGTGAAGAGTTGACTCATTGGAAAAGACTCTGATGCTTGGAGGGATTGGGGGCAGGAGGAGAAGGGGATGACAGAGGATGAGATGGCTGGATGGCATCACTGACTTGATGGACGTGAATCTGGGTGAACTCCGGGTGTTGGTGTTGGACAGGGAGGCCTGGCTTGCTGCAATTCATAGGGTCGCAGAGTCGGACACGACTGAGCGACTGATCTGATCTGATCTGATTGTATTTGTGAATAAATAGATTGATAACTTCACAGAGAGATAGAATTTATAAAATGTAGACTTTCTACAGTTGAAAATTATAATTACTGAAACAAAAATTTCAGTAAATGATAGTATAGGATTAGAGATGCAAGAAGAAACAGTAACTAAAACAGGGATTATAGAAATTAATCAATCTAAAGAGCCAAAAAATAAAATAAGAAAAATACACAAAACATCATCAGAGTGCAGTGTGTCCATATGATGTTGTGAAACACTGTAGTAGGAATCTCAGAAAGAGAAATATGCAGAACATATATATAAATATGTTTAAAAAATAATGGCTGAAAACTTCATCAGGCTTCCTTGGTGGCTCAGATGGTAAAGAATCTGCCTTCAATGAAGGAGACTGGGGTTCTATTCCTTATTGGATAAGATCCCTTGGAGGAGGGCATGGCAACCCACTCCAGTGTTCTTGCCTGGAGAATCCCCATGGACAGAGGAGCCTGGTGGGCTGCAGTCCACGGGGTGGCAAAGAGCAGGACACGACTGAGCAACTAAGCACACATCAGATCAGATCAGTCGCTCAGTCATGTCTGACTATTTGCGACCCCATGAATCGCAGCACGCCAGGCCTCCCTGTCCATCACCAACTCCTGGAGTTCACTCAGACTCACGTCCATCGAGTCAGTGATGCCATCCAGCCATCTCATCCTCTGTTGTCCCCTTCTCCTCCTGCCCCCAATCCCTCCCAGCATCAGAGTCTTTTCCAATGAGTCAACTCTTTGCATGAGGTGGCCAAAATACTGGAGTTTCAGCTTTATCATCATTCCTTCCAAATAAATCTCAGGGCTGATCTCCTTCAGAAAGGACTGGTTGGATCTCCTTGCAGTCCAAGGGACTCTCAAGAGTCTTCTCCAACACCACAGTTCAAAAGCATCAATTCTTCGGCGCTCAGCCTTCTTCACAGTCCAACTCTCACATCCATACATGACCACAGGAAAAACCATAGCCTTGACTAGACGAACCTTTGTTAGCAAAGTAATGTCTCTGCTTTTCAATATGCTATCTAGGTTGGTCATAACTTTCCTCCCAAGGAGTAAGCGTCTTTTAATTTCATGGCTGCAGTCACCATCTGTAGTGATTTTGGAGCCCAGAAAAATAAAGTCTTACACTGTTTCCACTGTTTCCCCATCTATTTCCCATGAAGTGATGGGACCAGATGCCATGATCTTTGTTTTCTGAATGTTGAGCTTTAAGCCAACTTTTTCACTCTCCACTTTCACTTTCATCAAGAGGCTTTTGAGTTCCTCTTCACTTTCTGCCATAAAGGTGGTGTCATCTGCATATCTGAGGTTATTGACATTTCTTCCAGCAATCTTGATTCCAGCTTGTGCTTCTTCCAGTCCAGTGTTTTCATGATGTACTCTGCATATAAGTTAAATAAACAGGATGACAATATACAGCCTTGACGAACTCCTTTTCCTATTTGGAACCAGTCTGTTGTTCCATGTCCAGTTCTAATTGTTGCTTCCTGACCTGCATACAAATTTTTCAAGAGGCAGATCAGGTGGTCTGGTATTCCCAACTCTTTCAGAATTTTCCACAGTTTATTGTGATCCACACAGTCAAAGGCTTTGGCATAATCGATAAAGCAGAAATAGATGTTTTTCTGAAACTCTCTTGCTTTTTCTATGATCCAGCGGACACACACACACACATTTATTTACAGACCCAAGGACTTGACATACCCCAAGAAAAATAAACACAAAGATATATAATCACAGACACTTCAGAGGAAAGGGTAGACTGTGATAGCTAGAGAGAAAATCTTGAAAGCAACAAGAGGAAAACATGGTATGTAAATGTATGTAAAGATACAATCGAAGGCAAAAGACATTAGAACAAAGTATTCCATGTGCTATAGTAAAATAATACCATCAAGCAATATTCAATATCTAGTAAATCTACATGACAAAAGTCAAGGCAAGACAAAGATATATTGAGATAAAACCAAAACAAAAAAGTTATAAACAGCAGATTTTCAGCATAAGAAAGGCTAAAGGAAGTTAGTTTGGAGGAAAATGACACTAAACGGTAATTGGGATAAACAGAAAGAGATTAAGGGTAAAAGGTAAATTTGTGAGTAAAGAAAATAAAGTATTATTTTGTTTTCTTATTCTATTAAAGGATATTATTTGATAAATCAAAAATTAAAATGCTATGTTAAGAGGAGTTGTAATATATGTACATGTAATATTTATATGAAAATAATATGAGAGAATGAAATTATTTATAAATTATATATCTTATAGAAGTCTATTATTCTCAGTATACAAAAAGACTTTATGACTTAACTGTAAAAAGTCAAAAACTCAAAAGGGGCAAAAAATATGAATAAACATTTCTCCAAAGAAAATATACAAATAGCCACTAAGTACATTAAAAGTAGCTCAATGTCATTAATCATCAGGGCAATACAAACCAAAACTGCAATGAGTACCACTTCATACCTACCAGGATGGCTATAATAAAAAGATGAACAAAAAGTAAGTTTTGGCAAGGATGTGCAGAATTTGGAGTCTTCATACATTGCTGGTGGGAAGGGAAACAGTACAGCTGCTGTGGAAGACAGTTTGGCAGGTCCTCAAAACATTAAACAGAGTTATCCAGCATTTCCAAACCTAAGTATATACTGATAAAACTGAAAATGTGTGTTCATACAAAATCTCATACATGAATATTCATAGTAGTGTTACAAGAATCTTTAAAATTTAGATATCACCCATATGTCCATAATGTGATGAATAGAAAACAAGATAGCATATTCTTCAGCCATGGAAAGTAATAGTGTTATGATACATGTTACAACCTGGATGAATTTTCAAATTACTATGCTTAGTAAGAAAGCCAGACACAAAACCCCATGCATTACATGATTCACATATTACATGATTCACATTGATAAATGTGGAAATTAAATGGTTTCAAGGGACTGGGCAGAGGGAGAATAGGGAGTGATTGCTAATAGGTTCAGGGTGTTAGTTCTTGTTGCCATAACAAAATACTAAAGAATGGGTGGTTTACACAACAGAAATTTATGAGGACAGTTGTCTTCTCACTGTGTCATTACATGGCCTCATCTCTGTACATGCATGGAGCGATCTCTGGTACCCCTTCTTTTGGTAATGACAACATTCCTATCAAATTATATCCTGACACTTTTGACTCCATTAAACTTTATCTCCCAAAGATCCCATTTCCAAATACAGTCACACTGGCATTAGGGCTTTAACACGCACATTTGGGTGGGAGGCACAATATAGTCCATAGCATGGAGTGATGACAATGTTCTAGAATTGGATAGTGGCAGTGGTTGCATAATCATATGAATATACTGAAAGACATTACATTTTACTGTAAATTTTATAGTATGTGAGTTGTATCTCACAAAGATGAGCGTATGTGTGTGCATACATACACCTGCTCACATTTCATTGATGTTTTAAGAACTTCTCTGGTCTAGTGTGACAGTTGATAATCCCTGGTACCCTTAGGCACAAGAGATGTATGTCCATATTCAACAAGCTCTTTACAGTGGGGCTCCACTGCATGCTCAAAGAAAAGGGGGAGGAAGACCATGGTTCTGTGGAAGTCCTTCCCAGTGGCACTCAAGCACAAATCCCATATGCCTCCTGGAATCTTCAAAACCTGTGTGGGGGAGTAAGAAACTCTTCCACTCCAACTCATGAGAATGAGCATCATACAATGCTTCTAAAACAAAAGACAAAATGCCATAAACTGAGTGGCGTAGTTAATAGAAATGTATTTTCTCAGAGTTGTGGAGTCTGGAAGTCTGATATCTGGGTGCTGGCATGGTCTAGTTCTAGTGAGGCCTTTCTTCCATGTGGGTTGGGAGGAGAAAGAGAGGCAGAGAAGGTGTTGTGGTGTCTCTTCTTCCCAGAAGGGCATTAAGCCCATTTTGAGGACTCTGCTCTCATGGTCTCATCTAAACCTAACTATCTCTCACAGGCCCATCTACAAATACCTTCATGTTAGGGGCTACAGCTTCATCATGTGAATCTTAGGGAGACACAATCTAGTCCGTAGCAAGTATCTCTGAGGAAGAGCTAGAAGCAAAAGCTTGCTGCCCCCGTGAGAGTGACTGGAAACCCACTCACTCTCAGAATCCTGAACTGATACAAAGCAGAGGTCTCAGTGGAAGAAGCAGGAAACCCTTGACTACTCAAGTTCTCACAGATGCAAGGCTGATTGTCTGTTTTCACTTTTCCACAGTGCCATTTTTTCCAATAGTACTGAATTATGAACTGAACTAATAATAAATGTTCTTGTTTAAGAAAGTATCTTAAATATTACCTGGATTCTATATAATATGTAAAAGAAAATATTATGCTTTTCTAATAATGAATCCAAGTGTTGCTTGAAGAGAGGAAGCAGTTTTGAAAAATGAATGTAATGTCATATTTTTCACATTATTATATACTTTATTTGTCACACACACATATGACATTTGCTTTATATTAAGAGGAATCAACAGAAAAATAAAATATTACAAAAAGAAGCAAAAATAAATCATGATGCTATTTGGCTAAGAGTTAGATTATTTTGTCAGTTTGTAGCATAAAAAATTGTTTTCCCCTATAGACTCAAATAGAAGCCTAGTATTCTTTTATATACTTTAATAAACTAATATTTCCTATAGTCTCATAGTAGATATTGAACTCTTTTTCAAAAGAACAAGCACTGTAGGGAACATTTTATGTCATCACTAAATAAAGTGAAATATGTATTATATATAGCAGACAACAAAAGAGCTTTGAGACACTACTTTGTCATTCCAACTGGCAAAAAAAAATAGATAACTGGAGCTATAATATGACTCTGTACTGTAATTATGAGGTATTAAATATGTGAGTCTATGCCATACATCAAAGTTGAACTTATTTTCATTTATCTGCCAGGAAAGCAGTAGCAGCCAAAAGCAAGCAAATCTCTGTGCTCCCAACACCAATAACAGTGAACAAATTTTCCTTTAGTCTCTCATGGCAATAACACAAAATGTTACTAAATTAGAACACTATAAAGATTTAAAGTTCAAAGATACGGAAGGAGATAAATAGAAACAAACATGCAAGCAGTGAAATCTTTACATCTCAAAGCATCTTCTGTTCACTCTCCATTTTAAAATTCTAACTAATCTGGCTTTTCATCATCGTAATGCTTAGTCTCTCAGTAATGTCTGACCCTTTGCGACTCCATGGATTGTGGCCCAGTAGGCTTCTCTGTTCATGGGATTTTCCAGGCAAGAATACTGGAGTGGATAGCCATTTCCTTCTCCAGGGGATTTTCCCAAGCCAAGGATGAAATACAGGTCTCTTGGATTGCAGGCAGATTTATTACTATCTGAACCACTGGGAAAGCCATAATCTGACTTTTACCTTCATTCCAATCCCAAGAAAGGCAATGCCAAGGAATGCTCAAACTACCACACAATTGCACTCATCTCACACGCTAGTAAAGTAATGCTCAAAATATTCCAAGCCAGGCTTCAGCAATACATGAACCGTGAACTTCCAGATGTTCAAGCTGGTTTTAGAAAAGGCAGAGGAACCAGAAATCAAGTTGCCAACATTCGCTGGATCATCGAAAAAACAAGAAAGTTCCAGAGAAACATCTATTTCTGTTTATTGACTATGCCAAAGACTTTGACTGTGTGGATCACAACAAACTGTGGAAAATTCTGAAAGAGATGGGAACACCAGATCACCTGACCTGCATCTTGAGAAACCTATATGCAGATCAGGAAGCAATAGTTAGAACTGGACATGGAACAACAGACTGGTTCCAAATAGGAAAAGGAGTACATCAAGGCTGTGTATTGTCACCCTGCTTATTTAACTTCTATATAGTGCATCATGAGAAAACCTGGGCTGTATGAAGCACAAGCTGGAATCAAGATTGCTGGGAGAAATATCAATAACCTCATATATGCAGATGACACTACCCTTATGGCAGAAAGTGAAGAGGAACTCAAAAGCCTCTTGATGAAAGTGAAAGAAGAGAGTGAAAAAGTTGGTTTAAAGCTCAACATTCAGAAACTAAGATCATGGCCTCTGGTCCCATCATTTCATGGCAAATAGATGGGAAAACAATGGAAACAGTGGCTGACTTTATTTTCTGGGCTCCAAAAGCACTGCATATGGTGATTTCAGCCATGAAATTAAAAGACATTTACTCCTTGGAAGGAAAGTTATGACCAACCTAGATAGCATATTAAAAAGCAGAGACATTACATTGTTAACAAAGGTCCATCTAGTCAAGGCTATGGTTTTTCCAGAGGCTATGTATGGATGTGAGATTTGGACTATAAAGAAAGCAGATAATTGATGGTTTTAGAACTGTGGTGTTGGAGAAGACTTTTGAGAGTCCCTTGGAATACCAGGAGATCCAACCAGTCCATCCTCAAGGAGATCAGTCCTAGGTGTTCATTGGAAGGGTTGACGTTGAAGCTGAAACTCCAATACCTTGGCCACCTGATGCGAAAAGCTGACTCATTTGAAAAGAGCCTGATGCTGGGAAAGATTGAGGGCAGGAGAAGAAGGGGATGAAAGAGGATGAGCAGGATGGGGAACACATGTATACCTGTGGTGGATTCATTTTGATATTTGGCAAAACTAATACAATTATGTAAAGTTTAAAAATAAAATAAAATTAAAAAAATAATAATAAAAAAAAGAAAAAGAAAGAGGATGAGATGGTTGGACGGCATCACCAACTCAATGGACATGGATTTGGGTGGACTCCAGGAGTTGGTGGTGGACAGGGAGGCCAGGCATGCTGCAGTTCATGGAGTGGCAAAGAGTCAGACACAACTGAGCAACTGAACTGAACTGAAATGTAAGTAGTTAAAGAGTAAGGCTAGAATGACCACCAGGGAGTACTGCTTGATAGCCTATATGATAAAATGATCAGAATTTGTTAATCTCTGAAGGACGAATATCTTTCTGCTCTTATAAAAATTCAATTTAGTTCTTAAGGAATGTACAAATATATGTGGAGTATAGAGATTTCTGCTAAATATAACAATGTAAAATAGTTATCAAGCAAAAGTAAAAAATAGAACAGTATACTTTCACTTTTTAAACAGTAAAATTGGGGAATTAATGAAAACAGAATGGTAAAATATATAAAATAATATAAATTTTGGTACCGCTTCAACAAAAAACAGTTCATTAAGTTCCTAGTATCTAATTCAACAACAAAAAATGATAGTAAATGATATGCCAATAAATGTTATGTATTGTTCTTATCATTATTGAAATCTTACTAAAAATAATTACATCTATTGTTCCATTGAGATGGAATTTCATCAATAAATTCCATAAAAGCACAGATAAATAAAAATGTCATTGCTTTTATAAAAATCTACATAAATGGAACTAATATAGTAGTTCAACTTTTGACATCAAGCAGGAAGTATTCATCTTTTTATATTATTATTGTTCTCTTTCTGTTAGTGCTTAGATATGCATTCAGTCTCAATAGGGAATGAAGCTTCTCTTTTGATATCTCTGCCTAATTTGTAGAGAGCTGGAATCAAAGCTGCTCTAATAATATCTACTTCTTCATTATGTTTAAAAGGATTAAACAATGTTAAAGTCCCTGATGTCATCAAATTTTTTGCTTGATATTTTTCTCATTTGATTTACGGTATCTGTGTGATTTTGAAAGTCGTATTGATAGTAATGGGAACACAGCAAAAACCTTAAAAATCAAAATGTGTAATTGAGTTCAGAGTAACTCAAGATACAGGAAAACTTGTAAGTTAAAAGATTTTCTGAAAAAAAATGAACTGGAAGGTTTTTTTTTTTTAAGTTCTTATACACTACTGCTTCAGAATTAATTAATATATCAATATACCAGTTTTGGTATATAAATAAATGTAACTCTAAAGCAGATTAATTATTTCTTATTAACACTTTACACATATAGATACACATAGTAATCATATATAGTTTTATTATTCTTTCAAGTTATTATATGATTTAGAAAAGTTTCCATTTTTTTTAATCGAAAATTTTACATTTGCTTAGAATTATTTCTTTCTTGATGGATTAAGAAAAGTATTTTTCTTAACTTTGACCTGGTGGTTTGTAGTGAAGTATCTAAATTTTTAATATTGTTTTTCAATTGAATAAAATTGATATAAAGCTTTCTTAAATTTTTCACATTCTCTTGGTAAGTGTTGGACACTTACATTTTTCTACACTATATGTAATTTCCGTTCAGTTTAGTCGTTCACTTGTGTCTGACTCTTTGTGAACCCATGGGTTGCAGCACGCCAGGATTCCCTGCCCATCACGAACTCCTGGGGCTTACTCAAACTCATGCCCATCGAGTCTGTGATGCCATCCAGACATCTCATCCTCTGTTGTTACCTTCTCCCACCTTCAGTCTTTCCCAGCATCAGGGTCTCTTCCAGTGAGTCAGTTCTTCGCATCAGGTGGCCAAAGTATTGGAGTTTCAGCTTCAACATCAATCCTTCCAATGAATATTTAGGACTGATTTCATTTAGGATGGACTAGTTGCATCTCCTTGCAGTCCAAGGGACTCTCAAGAGTCTTCTCCAAAACCACAGTTCAAAAACATCAATTCTTTGGTGCTCAGGTTTCTTCACATTCCAAATTTCACATCCGTACATGACCACTGGAAAAACCATAGCCTTGACTAGACAGACCTTTGTTGGCAAAGTAATGTCTCTGCTTTTTAATACGCTCTCTAGGTTGGTCATAGCTTTCCATCCAGGAGCAAGTGTCTTTTAATTCCATGGCTGAAATCACCATCTGTAGTGATTTTGGAGCCCCAAAAATAAAGTCTGACACTGTTTCCCCATGTATTTCCCATGAAGTGATGGGACCGGATGCCATGATCTTAGTTTTCTGAATGTTGAGCTTTAAGCCAACTTTTTCACTCTCCACTTTCACTTTCATCAAGAGGCTTTTTACTTCCTCCTCGTTTCCTGCCATAAGGGTGGTGTCATCTGCATATTTGAGGTTATTGATATTTCTCCTGGCAATCTTGATTCCAGCTTGTGCTTCATCCAGCCCAACATTTTGCTTGATGTACTCCACATATAATTTAATAAGCAGGGTGACAATATACAGCCTTGACATTCTACTTTCCTGATTTGGAACCAGTCTATTGTTCTATGTCCAGTTCTAACTGTTGTTTCTTGACCTGCATACAGATTTCTCAAGAGGCAGGTCGGGTAGTCTGGTATTCCCATCTCTTGAAGAATTTTCCACAGTTTGTTGTGATCCACACCATCAAAGGCTTTGGTGTAGTCAACAAAGCAAAAGAGGATGTTTTTCTGGAACTCACTTACTTTTTTGATGATCCAACAGATGCTGGCAATTTGATCTTTTGTTTCTCTGCCTTTTCCAAAATCAGCTTGAACATCTGGAAGTTCACAGTTGACATACTGTTGAAGATTTTCTTGGAGAATTTTAAACATTACTATGCTAGTGCGTGAGATGAACGCAATTATGTGGTAGTTTGAACATTCTTTGGCATTGCCTTTCTTTGGGATTGGAGTGATAACTGACCTTTTCCAGTTCTGTGGCCACTGCTGAGTTTTCCAGATTTATTGGCATATTGAGTGTAGCACTTTCACGGCATCATCTTTTAGGATTTATAATAGCTCAGCTGAAATTTCATCACCTCCTCTAAGCTTTGTTTATAGTGATGCTTCCTAAGGCCCACTTGACTTCACATTCCAGGATGTCTGGCTCTAGGTCAGTGACCACACCATCGTGGTTATCTGGGTCATAAAGATCTTTTTTGTATAGTTCTTCTGTGTATTTTTGCCACCTCTTTTTAATATCTTCTGCTTCTGTTAGGTCCAAACCATTTCTATCCTTAACTGTGTCCTTCTTTGCTTGAAATTTTCCCTTGGTGTCTCTAATTTTCTTGAAGAGATCTCTAGTCTTTCCCATTCTATTGCTTTCCTCTCTTTTTTGCATTGATCACTGAGGAAGGTTTTATTATCTCTCCTTGCTATTCTTTGGAACTCTGGATTCAGATGGGTATATCTTTCCTTTTTTCTTTTTCCTTTAGTTTCTCTTCTTTTCAACATTTTTACACATTTAATGTAGATACAAATACACTGTTATTTTAAAAATCTTCTACTACATATTTTTTGCAATTTCAGTAATACAAACAGAATATTCAATATTTGTTTTCCATTGAATAATTTTTGTGACAAAAATACTTCAACAAATAATCAACATTTGTTTCTTTGAAAGTATCTTATTAGCATATGTTTTCTGTTATGTTTTCTGTTTTTTTCTAATTTCACTGCTTTTTATTTTTTTAATTTTATTATTTTTTTTACTTTTCATTTTTTTAATATATATATTTTATTTTTAAGTTTACAATATTGTATTGGCTTTGCCATATATCAACATGAATCCACCACAGGTATACACGTGTTCCCAATCCTGAACCCTCCTCTCTCCTCCCTCCCCGTACCATCCCTCTGGGTCGTCCCAGTGCACCAGCCCCAAGCATCCAGTATCGTGCTTCGAACCTGGACTGGCAACTCATTTCATATATGATATTATACTCATTCCAATGCCATTCTCCCAAATCATCCCACCGTCTCCCTCTCCCTCTCCCTCTCCCACAGAGTCTAAAAGACTATTCTATATATCAGTGTCTCTTTTGCTGTCTTGTATACAGGGTTATTGTTACCATCTGTCTAAATTCCACATATATGCGTTAGTATACTGTACTGGTGTTTTTCTTTCTGTTATATTTTAATGTCATTTTCAACTACTATTATATTTCTATTTTATTGTTTTCATTTGTATAATTTTATTTGTAATAAAATCAAGTTGGAAAATCTTATGCACAAGAACCAGTGATATAAATATAAACAAATATAAATGTATATGCACATATAATGGAACACAATGTATTTTCAAAATATGATTTTACATTATGTCATTAGATTTTATATACTTTTGAATCTGTATTTCATCCTTTCTTAAGACTAAACTGGTTGAAATATGAGAGTAGTATTTAAATGAGAAATAAATATTTTGATACATTTCTGCAAGGGACTTATAACCATATTGTTTCAAGTTATAAAACCAGATCAAGATATTATTATATGAAAAGCTCGTTTCTTACAGTGTAAACTTACATAGCATATTTGGTACTCTGTTACAAAGTACTAATCTATTAAACATAAAGTCCCCTCCTGTATATTTCCCTCCATACTCCTTTACAAACACACACACACTTCAATATATTAATAAAAAGATTCCTGCATTTTCTATTTTTGATATTCCTACAAAAAATAGAAAATAATAGTTGCAATCAAATAAATTAGTAAAAATATAAATGTAGAAATATATAACTTCACACATTCTTTCCATATGAACAAATATACAGACTGCCTTCTATGAAGTACAAATATAAACTTTTAACATTATATACTGAACTGATTTGGCAGGATTTCCACAAACAGATATGGAATTTTGACTTACAGAGTTACACATTTATTGTTTACCTATGAATGTTTTTCAGTACTTTGCATTTTTTACTAAAACGTCAAGAGAGGCAATTTGCACATCTGCTTTCAGTGATAGTTTTAAAAAAATTAACTGAATATTGCATTTGAATTAAAAAAATATGTATTCATAATGTCAGTGTGCATTTGAATACTTCCCACTGTGAAGTATGTGCAAATAAATACCTCAGAGGATTTATTTGGAAAGAAATCCCATCTGAAAATAATACATTGGCAGAAAATTAAGACCTATTTAATTACTATTATAGAAATAATTAAAATGTAGGTAACTCAAAAAAAAATGTAGGTAACTCAATTAATGCAAATGACATCTAGCTAAAATTGTATTTGCTACAATTATGGTCCATTCCTAAATATTCCTTTAAGTTCCAAGATATTAAGCATGCTCAACAATCAGATTTTTCCTATTTATAGAAAAATAAAAGCTTTACATTCATCCTTACTTTTAGAGACTTTAATATGCTTTATATAAATATATAATTCTCAACAATTTTCATATTTACATTACCTTTTGAATTAAGTACTTATATTAAGATAGAAAATTTAAGATTCCACATAAAGAGGCACAGATGTAGAAAACAAACTTATGGTTACCCACGGAAAAAGGAGAAGATTACAAAATACCTGAGATGTAAAAATAAGATTATAGAAAATTATTCTTTCCCCTTACTTAACGACTACAACAACAAGGCTCAGTAGAGAAATAACGGACTATAGAAGAAGAGCTGCAAGACATACACTCTGAGGAGAAGTTCTCAGTGAAACCCCAAGCCAGAAGAAGAGACCAAAGCAAAGAGACAAGAGTAATTTAAAGCTACTGTAAACATTAAATATAGCCCACTCCTAGCCAGATTAATCTAAATCCTCATACTGAAAATCTACTTACTTATCACATGCTACTGTCAGATATAACACAATACAGCTTTCAAGAAAAAAATTATAAGATATGCCAAAAACACAATCTAAAATAAACATAAGACAAAGCAAGCCTAAGAACCAGAATCATATACTGGACAAAGATGTCAGAATTATCAGACAAAGAGTTTAATATAACTGTGAATAACATGTCAAGAATACTGATGGGTAAAAGACAGAAATATGCAAGAACAGAAGGGGATATAATACCTGTAAGAAAGAAATTCTAGAAATCAAACACACTATAGCAGAACTGAAGGCTGACGACTATGGCCTCAAAGTACATTTGGTCATAGTTAAGGAAAGTATCAGCGGTACTGAAGATAGGTTAATAAAAACATGAAAATCAAATGCAAAGAGAATAAAGTGGAAAAAGAAACAAAAAGCTTTCAGAAACTGTGGGGTACTTTCAAAAGTTATAACATTTACATGATTGGAATACCAAATGGAGAAGAAATGGAGTAAAAGAAATATTTGAAGTAACAATGGCTATGAATTTTCCAAAATTATTCACCAAACCACAAATATAGGAAACTCAGGGAAAACCAAGAAAGACAAACACCAAGAAAAATATATATAGGGAATTTTTCAAATTAACTGGCACATTTCTAAATAACAATGGGTAGGAGTCTTAAGAAAGATTTAAAAAATATTTTAAACTAAACTAAAATTAACAACATCAAAATTTATTAGATACAGCAAAATCAGTGCTTAGAGAGATATTTATAGCATTTAATGCATATACTAATAAAAGAAAGAAAATCTAAAATTAACAAGCTAATCCTTGATCTTGGAAACTAACAACAGAAGAAGAACAATTTATGACTAAACCAAGCAAAAGAAAATAAATAGTAAAAACTAGAAATGAATTAAATTGAAAACAGAAAAGTGATAGAGAATATCAGCAAAATCAAAAGCTTATTCTTTGAAAGCTTCAATAAAATTAATAAATCTCTAGTTCAAGCTAACAAAAGAAACAAGTTATCAGAATCATATCAGAAATGAAATAGGTGCCTCACTACTGACCCCAGAAACATTAAAAAGAAATTATGAACAAACCTAATGCCCATAAATGTGACAGCAAAAAAAAATGTATCACTATTATGAAAGATTCCCAAAAATCAAAACTCATACAAGGAGAAACAGACGATCTGAATAAGTTTGTAGTTATTATAGAATTGATTAAATACTTTCCTAGAAAGAAAGCACCAGCTTCAGATGTTTTCAATGAAGAAAGTTACTACATTTTTAAGGACAAAAATACTAATTTTCCACAATTTCTTCCAGAAAATAGAAAACACTTCCTAACTCATTGTATGAGAACAGTGTTACCCTAATAATAACAACAGATAAAGTCTTACAAGAAAGGAAAATTACAGGACAATTATCTTTCATGAATAAAGAAAAATTAGCAAAACAAAGATAGCAATGTATGTAAAGATTTATTAAATACCATAACCAAGTGGGAATTTATTTTCACATTTGAGAAGCAGGTTCAATATTTGAAAATCAATCTATGTAATCCACCAAATCAAAAGATAAAAAGATATATTATATGATCATAGTAATGGATGCAAAAATGTATTGTGAAACTTCAGTATTAAATCATGGGGAAAACACTTGCCAAACCAGAAATAGAGTTGAACTTTCTCTATTGGCTAAAGAATAGCTATATCCAATCTCCTCCTCAAAAAAGTTTGCAGCATAATTAGTATTGAGAAACTTTGAAGATTTCTCCCTAAAACTGAAAATAAGACAAAGATGCTATCTCTCACCACTTCTTTTCAATATTGTCCTGGACTTCCTAGATAGTACAACAGAATAAGAAAACAAAGTATAGATTGGATGGGAAGAAGTAACTCTCTAATCACAAAAGACATAATTATCTATTTAGAAAATCCCAAATAAACAACAAAAATAAAACACCTAGAAACAAACTAGTGTATAAATGGAAACAGCATTTATTGTACAGATCAGTTACTTTCCTGATACACTAGTAACAAACATTTAAAGAATAAAAAAGAATTTAAAAGCTATATAATAATACCAAAAATGATATACTTAAGTATAAATCTAACTTCACAAGTTCACGTGAAATTTTCAATAAGATAGATATTATTAGCCATAATTACGCAATAACTAATTTTTTTTAAAGTGGGTGTTAGACTTTATTATGGAGAAGGCAGTGGTACCCCACTCCAGTACTCTTGCCTGGGAAATCCCATGGATGGAGGGGTCTGGTAGGCTGCAGACCATGGGGTCGCAAAGAGTCGGACACGACTGAGCAACTTCACTTTGACTTTTCACTTTCATGCATTGGAGAAGGAAATGGCAATCCACTCCAGTGTTCTTGCCTGGAGAATCCCAGGGACGGGGGAGCCTGGTGGGCTGCCGTCTATGGGGTCCCACAGAGTCGGACACGACTGAAGTGACTTAGTAGCAGCAGACTTTATTAACTCTTCTGGTCTGTGAAAGACATTGTTAAGAGAATGAGAAGATAAGCCGAGGGACTGGGAAAAAATACTGGTAAAACAGATGTTTGAGATAGGACATATATCCAAAATGTGCGAATAATTTTAAAAACTAAACAATAAAAAAAATACCCAATTTAAAAATAGGAAAAAGATGTGAACAGACAACTTTGCCAAGAAGGTATATAGATGGCAAATAAATATATGGAAAAAAATACTCAATATCTATTGTCATCAGAGAATTTCAAATTAAGACAACAGTGAAATACCACTACTCACTTATGACTATGAAAAAAGAAGGGGAAAAAAACTTTTAATACAAATTGCTGGCAAGTAAAATTCCATGGACAGAGGGGCCTAGCAGGCTATAGTCCATGGGGTCACAAAGAGTTGGACATGACTGAGCGACTGAGCACACACACACACATAAAGAGAAAAAGGAATTTTCATTTATGCTGTGAATGCAAAATGGCATAGTCACTTTGGAAGACAATCTGACAATTTGTAACACAATTAAGCATAGTCTTACTATATTATCTCATAATTATGCTCCTAGATTTGAAAATTTATGGTCATAAAAACTGCATGCAAATGTTTTTAGCATGTCCAGTCACTATTCCAAAAACTTAAAGCAACCAAAATGTCTTTACATAAGTGAATGGATAAACAAGCAATTGTATATCTATACATTGAATTACTCTTCAGCAGTTAAAAATAATGACCCAAACAAGTTTATGAAATATACAGGATGAATTTTAAATGCATATTACTAAGTATACGAGCCAATTTTAAAACACCGAATACTATATATACTGTATTATTTCAATCATGTGACATTTACAAAAGGCAGAAATATTGATTAGTGGTTGTCATTTTAGAAGAAAGGAAAATGAACTGGTGAAGTAGAGGAGATTTTCTTTAGGATGGCAGAACTTCTTTTACTATAATGATGAAAACAAAGGAGAACCTTGATGTAGGCAATTTAAAATATTTTAAAAGCCAGGAGATTCCACAATGGAACGTAAATTGTGAAAGGAGATCTAATCATATAACAGTCTTAAGAATAACCTCACTGAAAGAGATGGGAGAAAAAAATGTGCTGACCTACGCAACTCTGGAAATGCAAAGTCTGTAAGACTAAATCCAAATGGAGCTGCATTCAAGCATTGCCCTTTGGTTGAAAAAGTTATTTTCCACGGTAGTATGAATTCATTTCTGCTACCTCTATATGTGTATACTTGAATTAAAATATTATATAAATGGATGATTGATGGTGAGAATCAGACATCTCATTTTTAGAGTAGGAGGTTATGGATAAGCTAGAGGGAGGCTAGAATGATCCCCTATCATAATGCATTAGGGTTGGAGGTGTCCTTAATGAACTCACATTTATCTTAACATAGATGAAGATGATCACATATATAAATATTTACAGATAACTATATATATGAGTTAATATACATACATATATGTTGTAGCAGGGAGGACCTAGAAATAATGACATCCCAATTGTAATAAACACATCTAGCACTCAGATAAAACTAGAACAATTTGAGGTAGATGATAGTTATATATTTAGAAAAGGCATAGGAACCAGAGGTCAAATTGCCAGCATTTGTTGGATCATAGAGAAAAACATCTACTTCTGCTTCACTGACTGTGCTAAAGCTTTTAACTGTGTGTATCACAATGAACTGTGGAAAATTCTTAAAGAGGTGGGAATACCAGATTACCTTACCTGTCTTCTGGGAAACCTGTATGTGAGTCAAGAAACATAGTTATAACTGAACAAGAAACAATGGACTGGTTCAAATTTGGTAAAGGTGTATGACAAGACTGTATATTGTCATCCTGGTTATTTAACTTCTATGCAGAGTGCATGCTCAGTTGCTTCACTCATGTATGACTCTTTGTGATTCTGTGGACCATAGTCCACCAGGCTCCTCTGCCAATGGGATTCCCCACACAAGAATACTGGAATGGGGTGCCATGCCCTCCTCCAGGGGATCTTCTTGGCCCAGGTATCGAGCCAGCATCTCCTGCACTTCCTGCATTGCAAGTGGATTCTTTACCCACTGAGCCACCTGGGAAGCCCTTTATGCAGAGTACATCATGTGAAATCCTGGCCTGGATGAATCACAAGCTAGAATCAGGATTGCCAGGAAAAATATCAACAACCTCACACATGCAGATGATACCAGTCTAGTGGCAGAAAGAGGAACTAAAGAGCCTCTTGATGAGGCTGAAAGAGGAGAGTGAAAAAGCTGGCTTAAAACTCAACATTCAAAAATAAATAAATAAATCATGGCATCCAGTTCCATTACTTCATGGCAAATATTAATAGGAAGAGAGAAAGTGTAAGCAGTGACAGATTTTATTTTCTTGAGCTCCAAAATCACCACAGATGGTGAGTGCAGCCTGAAATTAAAAGACACTTGCTCCTTGGATGGAAACCTATAACAAACAGTGCAGAGACATCACTGCCAACAAAGGTCCATATAATCAAAGCTATGGATTTTCCAAAGCTATCGAAAAGTAACACTTTTCCATATAATCAAAGCTAGTCACATATGGGTGTGAGAGTTGGACCATGAAGAAGGCTGAGCACCAACGAATTGATAATTTTGAATCATGGTGCTGGAGAAGACTCTAGAGAGCCCCTTGGACAGCAGGGAGATCAAATCAGTCAATCCTAAAGGAAATCAACTCTGAATATTCTTTGGAAGGACTGAAGCTGAAGCTGAAGATCTAATGCTTTGGCCACTTGGTACAAAGAGCTGACTCATTGGAAAAGACGCTGATGTTGGGAAAGACTGAAGGCAGGAGGAGAATCGGGCAGCAGAGAATGAGATGGTTAGATAGTACCACTGACTAAATGAACATGAATTTGAGCAAACTCCAGGAGATACTGAAGGACAGGGTAGGCTGCTGTGCTGCAGTCCATAGTGTTGCAATGAGTCAGACATGACTTAACGACTCAACAAGAACAATATAGATAAAATAGTAATCAATTATAATCCAAAGTATAAATATTTATGAGTTCATAGTGATATAAATAAATAATTGAATAAAAAATAAGGGAGAAGAGACAAAATCCCCATGAGATAGAATTCCAAATAATTATTGTAGATACTTCACTCTCAAGGTTGTTAAGGAAAACTTCCCACAACGTAATAGTGGGCTGTGTACAGTTCTTTCTAAATATACAGTGTGGAAAAGAAAGGCGGGGGTGGGTAGGGTGCAGTGTATGGCAAAAAAGCACAATTTTTTTCAAACACTACCTCAATCAGGTAATAAAGTTAAGTATCCATTGTGATAAGTTACACTGTTAGTGTGTTCTCTTTCCATGAAAAAGTAACAGTTTACCTCTGTGGTATTGTTTCCAAGAATACATAACCTTAATCTAATTTTGACTAAAACATCTGACAATCCCAATAGTGGAATAGTGTACAAATATCCAGATATCATTCCTCAACACTGTTGCTGCTGCTGCTGCTGCTGCTGCGTCGCTTCAGTCGTGTCCGACTCTGTGTGACCCCATAGACGGCAGCCCACCGGGCTTCCCCATCCCTGGGATTCTCCAGGCAAGAACACTGGAGTGGGTTGCCATTTCCTTCTCCAATGCATGAAAGTGAAAAGTGAAAGTGAAGTCGCTCAGTCGTGTCCAACTCTTAGCAAGCCCATGGACTGCAGCCTACCAGGCTCCTCCGTCCATGGGATCCAGTACTCGTCCAGGCAAGAGTACTGGAGTGGGGTGCCATTGCCTTCTCCGTCAACACTGTTAAGGTTATCAAAAACAAGGAAAGTGAGAAACTGTCACTGCCAAGAGGACTGTTTATTACTTGTCATATCAACTAAATAAAATGGGCTTCCTAGATGGGACCCTAGAGTGGAAAATAAAAATAGGTGAAAGCTAAAGAAATCTGAAATAAAATACAGATTTTAGTGATAATCTACCAATATTGGTTAACAATTGTAACAAATATACTGCTGTACAGAAAAATTTAAGCTGAATTTCCTTAATTCAGTATGTTCAAATAGAAAATCCTTGAAGTTATTTAAATAACAAGATCAACACCTTCCCAAAATGCTGATGTTCAAAATCTTAGGTAGGACATCGCTTCTCTCTTAGCCATTATTTCTCTTTGGTCACCAGTACAACTCTACATTGCTATGTGAACTGTAACACTGCACTTTGATTTATCCTTCTCTCCAGGGAATGGTATTTCTATTTTCAAAAATGAAAGCATGGTAAAAATATATAAGGCATGAGATTTAAGATCAGAAACAGATTGAGTTAAACTAATGATGTTGCTATGTACAACCTGAAACCTTGGTGCTAGACTGAATGGTTTTGTCCCCTCTCCCTCAGTTTATATGTTGAACACTCAGTCTCTAATGTGATGGTATTCAGATGTGGGGCCCTTTCATAGGTAGTTGGGTCATGAGGACTACACCCTTGTGACTGACATTAGTGCCCTTTTAAATGAGAGCCTAAAGAGATCTTTCACTCTTTCTACCATGTGAGGATCCAAGAAGTTGCCAGTTTGCAGAGGATACAAGAAAGTTGCCAGTTTGCAATCTGGAAGAAGACACTCACCCCAACTCAAAAATACTGGCATCCTGAACCCAGACTTCCAGTCTATTTAGAACTATGAGAAATTAATTTCTATTGTATATAAGCCCCTCTGTCTATGGCACTTTGTTATAACATCCTGAACTGTTATAACAATCTGACACTTGGGCATGTTGCTTAATATACTTAAGCTCAGTAGTCTTTTATATAAAAAGTCTAAATGAACATAGTATTGCTATAAAGATTAAATGAGTTATCATATGTGAGTATACATATATTTGTAGTCTATACTTAAGGTTCCACTGTACCATTTGATGTTCCATAAAACCAGTTTAAATGTTTACCATGTCCTTTTGAGGACTGAATAATCATTTACCCTCTATTTTCTTTTTCTCTACCCAGCATAATGACTTATATCTGGAAATTTTTACATGAGGAATGTTCATATAATTATCTGAAATAGATATATCTCTTAGAGAAACATCATAGTTGATTAAGTCTACATAGGGTCATTCTAGTCTATTTATTAAGAATGCCTCACTTTTTACATAGTAAGGACAAATACACAGATTATATAATCATCTCATCTAAAGAGACTATTATTTGGGGATAGAACTATTTTAGATGAGACGTTTTTGCCAAAATTTAAAAAATATTGTATGCATTAGAATTAATAATAACAAGAGCATCAACAGCAATAGCAGTGACAACTTTGCTAAATCTATGTCAAGCATAGTACAAGTGGGAGAATCACCTATAACTTTATTACAGTTCTTACGCTGAATCCCTTAGGTGTGCAACAAGCAAGAAGGTTAATGAAACAAAAAAGTCTTCCTTTGTTTATTACCCAAAATACATGATTATGGCTATTTCCTATGCAGGCAAGATTTACAAAGTAAAGTGTCTTTTCTGCTGCCCATTTGGTTAAAGGATAAGAAGCATGTGAAACATTTTATGTAGTAAGTCAAGTGTTTCAGATAAGGCAAACTTCCATTTTCCTGGAGAAAAATGTCAAGGTGAATGCCTTCAAATCAATTCAGTTAAATTCAATAGAAAAAAAATTCAGTGATTATGTGAAAGACATTAGCAGAGATTAGAAGCGGTTGGATGGTGGTGTTGATGATGTAGAAACAGAATTAGACATGGTCTCTGCATTCATTTTACAGAAGAACCTGTCCATTATGGATATGTCACCAAAATTTTGGACTGCATTAGGCAAATGACATTCTGTTCTTTTTAAAGAGAAATGAGGAAGTTTTGAAAACTTGAATATTAATTTTGATTTATAAAGATCACATTTCTTAAATGTCTTTTACCTTTGATCTGTCTTTCTCTTGCCTAATCCTTTTCAAATTGAATTGCTTTGAGCATTGTTACATAGTTCATCTTTAGGGAGGAGGAAAAGTAAAATAAAAAAGAATTATTTAATACATACAGGCATCACATACATCCCAACAGATAGTAAAAACATTTCCTTTATGTCTTTTAGAATCTGATTCCTGAAGAGGTGCATTCCTAAATATTGCTAAATATTCTATTCAATACTGGTATGAACCTGGGATAAATGGCTGTTTTAGACCAACCTCAGTACTGATCAAATTTAAAATATGTACCCCCATACTTGAGCATAATTGAAAGTTAAATGTTCTCATTAAAAATACAAATAAAATATTATATTCATAAGCTAAAGAAAAACTTGGTCAAATTTTCCATCACTAAATATCTCATGGCTCCAACATAAGAACCCTCTTAAATCTTCCTTCCATCCCCCATATTCCCTCATCTGTCCTTCAAATCCACTCCTTACAGTTTGCCATTATTTTTTGCTTGTTCAAATTCTAGTCCTTTCCTCCAGCACAAATTCCTTTGCCTTACAAATTTTAGCCAATCCTGTTGTTCTCAATTCTTTCAAACTCTTCCACCAGAATGTTCTTTATTGGACAGAGGAGTCAGAAAGAAAGAAAGTGAAGTCGCTCAGTCATGTCCGACTCTTTGCGACCCCATGGACTGAAGCCTACCAGGCTCCTCCATCCACAGAATTTTCCAGGCAAGAGTACTGGAGTGGGTTGCCATTTCATTCTCCAGGGGATCTTCCCAACCCAAAGATCAAACCCAGGTCTCCCGCATTGTAGGTAGACGCCTTACCATCTGAGCCACCAGGGAAGTCAGAGTTGTGCTAAATTAAATGTCAGTTGGTTTCTCAAATGCTATTAATATGTTTAAATCTGTATGCAACAAAGTCTCACTCTGCTGATTTTTCACAAATTAATCTGCACTCATAATGTGTATGTTTTATGGAGCCTGTATGCTGTTACAAGTATCAATGTATAATCTTGCATAAAGATTAGGATTTGAGATTTATCAGATCAGACTAGATTGGATTCACCCAGATAATATAGTATACTCTCCCTATTTTAAGGTCTATAATTTAATTATATCTTAGAGGCATTTTCCACAAGTAAAGTAACACATTGACAAGTTTTAGTGATTTAGTCATGACATCTTTGTCAGTTAAGGCAGTAGGACATTTGCCTACAACCAGAATCATGATGTTCAGCAAGTAAATGCCTTATTACTGATTAAGCTCAGGAAGTAAATCCAGGGTACTACCTGGTTTATCATTCTCATGTCAAGCATCAAGGTTTAGATAATCAGTAGCATAATGGTAATGAATGGTCAGTAAACCATTTAAAACCTATTGTTTACACAAAAGATATTAATTCTTAATTTTGAAATAATTAGGAAAGTTTGAATTGCATCTGAGATATGTATTTACCTTATTCACATAGGAGCCATTTATACCATGGGCCATCACCATTTTAAACTAAGGTATTTATAAAACCTCAGCATTTTTAGAATATATTATTTTAAAATTATACAAAGTACATATCATTTTTAATGTTATGTGTTTTTATTGCTTTGATGTTATCATTATCTGATAAAATTGTACATTACTCTTTTTCAGAATTTGCTTTAACTAAAATCTAAAAAAACAAAAAAACAAAAAACTGTACATTTAACTAATAAGCCCTATCTAACATGATCATATAATTATTCATGATCATTCAAATCAAATACTATCTTGGGTTGTTTTACTTAAAACAAGAAGAGTGTTCAACTGACATCTGTTTTCAAACATCAAATTCATCTCATGCATTTTTGCATTTTTTAGTATCACATATCATAAAAGAAAATACAAAAAGCATTTAAAAAGTTTTAATTAGGATTTCTTATTTCTTCTACTGTGATGTGAAGATACTATACTTGTTTTTTTACCTTTGGCCTTAATAAGTATGATTCAGAAGTAATTTCTTTCTCAGTTACTGTCTCAGTCTGATTTGCTCCATTAACTCCAATATAGGAAGCAAGTTCTGAAATTGGAAGATAAAATAATTCTGGATGTATCAAATAGCCTTTTAAATTTTTCATTGTAACCTGAAGAAACATTTTGACCAAACTTCTGAATATTAAACCTTAAAGAAAGAACACTTGTTATTTTTCAACATCTGTGTCAATGGAGAGAATCTCTCTGCTACTTAATATAGTCTATTAATCTATTTGGAGCTATGAATTTATCTTCCCCCCCAATGCTACTAACATTTCATGGATTACTATGGCATCCTTAATTTAGAGGAGCTGAGTTAAAACAGGTACAGGTATTGTTATCTAAAATGTGTTCTTTACATACTTGTATATTACTAAATCAAAAAATATTTTATAAGTTGCTCCTATTGAGAGATACTGATGAGGTCTCTCAGAGAATAGAGAAATAAATTTTATGTGGTCCTGATATTTCATAGGTCAGATTTTTACCACAGCTGGTAGAAAGAGTAAAAGAAATAGAAATATTCACATATATCCCTTTCAACATTATACTTATCATTTTTTCCAGTTTTCTTCAATTAAGCCTATTTCCCCTACCTTCTCCAAATATCATCAGTAAACTTTACCCTTCACTCTTCAAATCCTGTCTTCATAATCTTTCTGAAATGTCTACATTTTAATACTAAGGGCCTAGGCATTCTAAACAGTCATCTTGACGTTAAGTCCTTAGAGTGTTTATCTACTCCACGTTCAAGGTCAGGAAGGGCGGCCCTGAGGAGATACCCCTCGTCCAAGGTAAGGAGTGGTGGCTACGCTTTGCTGGAGCAACTGTGAAGAGATACCCCATGACCAAGGTAAGAGAAGCCCAAGTAAGACGGTAGGTATGGCAAGAGGGCAGCAGAGGGCAGACACGCTGAAACCATAATCACAGAAAACTAGCCAATCTGATCACACTAGGACCACAGCCTTGTCTAACAAATGAAACTAAGCCACGCCGTGTGGGGCCACCCAAGATGGGCGGGTCATGGTGGAGAGGTGTGAAAGAATGTGGTCCACTGGAGACGGGAATGGCAAACCACTTCAATATTCTTGCCTTGAGAACCCCATGAACAGTATGAAAAGGCAAAATGATAGAATACTGAAAGAGGAACTCCCCAGAACGTTAAATGCCCAATATGCTACTGGAGATCAGTGGAGAAATAACTCCAGAAAGAATGAAGGGATGGGGCCAAAGCAAAAACAATAAATACCCAGTTGTGGATGTAACTCGTGATAGAAGTAAGGTCCGATGCTGTAAAGAGCAATATTGCATAGGAACCTGGAATGTCAGGTCCGTTAATCAAGGCAAAATGGAAGTAGTCAAACAGGAGATGGCAGAGTGAACGTCGACATTCTAGGAAGCAGCGAACTGAAATGGACTGGAATGGGTGAATTTAACTCAGATGGACATTATATCTACTACTGTGGGCAGGAGTCCCTTAGAAGAAATGGAGTAGCCATCATGGTCAACATAAGAGTTCAAAATGCAGTACTGGGATGCAATCTCAAAAACGACAGACTGATCTCTGTTCGTTTTCAAGGCAAACCATTCCTCATCATGGTAATCCAAGCCTATGCCCCAACCAGTAATGGTGAAGAAGTTGAATGGTTCTATGAAGACCTACAAGACCTTTTAGAACTAACACCCCAAAAAGATGTCCTTTTCATTAAAGGGGACTGGAATGCAAAAGTAGGAAGTCAAGAAACACCTGGAGTAACAGGCAAATTTGGCCTTGGAGTACGGAATAAAGCAGGGCAAAGGCTAATAGAGTTTTGCCAAGAGAACGCACTGGTCACAGCAAACACTCTCTTCTAACAACACAAGAGAAGACTCTATGCATGGACATCACCAGATGGTCAACACCGAATTAACATTGATTATATTCTTTGCAGCCGAAGATGAAGAAGCTCTATACAGTCAGCAAAAACAAGACCAGGAGCTGACTGTGACTCAGTTCATGAACTCCTTATTGCCAAATTCAGACTTAAATTGAAGAAAGGAGGGAAAACCACGAGACCATTCAGGTATGACTTAAATCAAATCCCTTATGATTATACAGTGGAAGTGAGAAATAGATTTAAGGGACTAGATTTGATAGAGTGCCTGATGAGCTATGGAATGAGGTTCGTGACATTGTACAGGAGACAGGAATCAAGACCATCCCCAAGAAAAAGAAATGCAAAAAAGCAAAATGGCTCTCTGAGGACACCTTAGAAATAGCTGTGAAAAGAAGAGAAGTGAAAAGCAAAGGAGAAAAGGAAAGATATAAGCATCTGAATGCAGACTTCCAAGGAATAGCAAGGAGAGATAAGAAAACGTTCCTCAGTAATCAGTCCAGGTTCAATGCAGGATACAGGATGCTTGGGGCTGGTGCACTAGGATGACCCAGAGGGATGGTACGAGGAGGGAGGTGGGTGGGGGTTCAGGATGGGGAACATGTGTACACAGGTGGTGGATTCATGTTGATGTATGACAAAACCAATACAATATTGTAATTAGCCTTCAATTAAATAAATAAATTTATATTAAAAATAAAATAAAATATTTTTTTGAAAAAAAAAAAAAAAAGAAATAGAGGAAAACAATGGCACCCCACTCCAGTACGCTTGCCTGGAAACTCCCATGGATGGAGGAGCCTGGTAGGCTGCAGTCCATGGGATCCCTGAGGGTCGGACATGACTGAGTGACTTCACTTTCACTTTTCACTTTCATGCACTGGAGAAGGAAATGGCAGCTCACTCCAGTGTTCTTGCCTGGAGAATCCCAGGGACGGGGGAGCCTGGTGGGCTGCCATCTATGGGGTCGCACAGAGTCAGACACGACTGAAGTGACTTAGCAGTAGCAGTAGCAGAGATCTCTTCAAGAAAACTAGAGATACCAAGGGAACATTTCATGCAAAGATGGGCTCAATAAAGGACAGAAATGGTATGGACCTAACAGAAGCAGAAGATATTAAGAAGAGGTGGCAAGAATACACAGAAGAACTGTACAAAAAAGATCTTCATGACCAAGATAATCACGATGGTGTGATCACTCACCTAGAGCCAGACATCCTGGAATGTGAAGTCAAGTGGGCCTTATAAAGCATCACTAAGAACAAAGTTAGGGGAGGTGATGGAATTCCAGTGGAGCTATTTCAAATCCTGAAAGATGATGCTGTGAAAGTCCTGCACTCAATGTGCCAGCAAATTTGGAAAACTCAGCAGTGGCCGCAGGACTGGAAAAGGTCAATTTTCGTTCCAATCCCAAAGAAAGTCAATGCCAAAGAATGCTCAAACTACCGCACAATTGCACTCACCTCACACGCTAGTAAAGTAATGCTCAAAATTCTCCAAGCCAGATTTCAGCAACATGTGAACAGTGAACTTCTTGATGTTCAAGCTGGTTTTAGAAAAGGCAGAGGAACCAGAGATCAAAATGCCAACATCCACTGGATCATCGTAAAAGCAAGAGAGTTCCAGAAAAACATCTATTTCTGCTTTATTGACTATGCCAAAGCCTTTGACTGTGTGGATCACAATAAACTGGAAAATTCTGAAAGAGATGGGAATACCAGACCACCTGACCTGCCTCCTGAGAAACCTATATGCAGGTCAGAAAGAAACAGTTAGAACTAGACATGGAACAACAGAGGGGTTCCAAATAGGAAAAGGAGTACGTCAAGGCTGAATATTGTCACCCTGCTTATTTAACTTATATGCAGAGTACATCATGAGAAACACTGGGCTAGAAGAAGCAGAACCTGGAATCAAGATTGCCAGGAGAAATATCAATAACCTCAGATATTCAGACGACACCACCCTTATGGCATAAAGTGAAGAGGAACTAAAGAGCCTCTTGATGAAAGTGAAAGAGGAGAGTGAAAAAGTTGGCTTAAAGCTCAACTTTCAGAAAATGAAGATCATAGCATCTGGTCCCATCACTTCATGGGAAATAGATGGGAAAACAGTGGAAACAGTGTCAGACTTTATTTTTGGGGGCTCCAAAATCACTGGAGATGGTGACTTCAGCCATGAAATTAAAAGACGCTTACTCCTTGAAAGGAAAGTTATGACCATCCTAGATAGCATATTCAAAAGCAGAGCCCTTACTTTGTCAACAAAGGTCCATCTAGTCAAGGCTATGGTTTTTCCAGTAGGCATGTATAGATGTGAGAGTTGGACTGTGAAGAAAGCTGAGCACTGAAGAATTGATGCTTTTGAACTGTGGTGTTGGAGAAGACTCTTGAGAGTCCCTTGGACTGCAAGGAGATCCAACCAGTCCATTCTAAAGGAGATCAGTCTTGGGTGTTCTTTGGAAGGAACTATGCTAAAGCTGAAACTTCAGTACTTTGGCCACTTTGTACAAAGAGTTGACTTATTGGAAAAGACCCTGATCCTGGGAGGGATTGGAGGCAGGAGGAGAAGGGGACGACAGAGGATGAGATGGCTGGATGGCATCACCGACTCAATGGATGTGAGTCTGAGTGAAATCTAGGAGTTTGTGATGGACAGGGAGGCCTGGTGTGCTGCGATTCATGGGGTTGCAAAGAGTCACACACAATTGAGCGACTGAACTAACTGAACTGAGTGTTTTATCTTTTTCTCTTTATATTTTTGCTAAAAACTATGTTAGCAACTGTAACTCATATGCATAAAAGACAACGATGCTTACCATAACAACTCGAGAATTCACAACAGATCAGATTCTAAATCAGACTCCTCCCATACATCAGGGATATTGTGTCAAGCTTTATCAGTAATTTTTAAGGATACAAAAATTTTGTGACACAAATTAAATGGCCAAGTCCAGGATCCCTTATATAGTTCCACACTGATTTTTCTTCTCCCTTGGAGCAACTCTGGCCTAGGTTAACACATGAGGTTTCTGAGTGAGATGTATAGTCATCTCATTTACACAGAAACCATTTATATCGTGGAACATCATCATTTTAAACTGAGATATTTACATAACTAGCGTATTTTACAGAAACTATGTCGCATAAGTTCTTAGACTCCAGGTCTTTTACAGTAAGAGATTCAGACAACCAGGTCTATTCTGCTGAAAACATTCTACATATAGAGACTATCTTCCTAGCAAAAAGCACTAGGTTATTCACCAGGAAGTTTGCCAGAACATAAACATGTCTAAAAAAAAAGAAACACAAATATGTCTATGAAAAAAACTTGACATGTTTAACTGTCTCACTTTCTTTCATGTGTCTCACACCCAGAATTTCACAGCAGCTTTTTAATCCTTTAAACACATTTCTTTTTAAAAAGTATTTTCCCAATTGGCCATTAAGACAGACAAAAGCAAAACAAAGAAAAATTTCTTAAAATTATTCTGGCTTCTTGTTCTCTCATTTTATGCAACACAATTTTGACCGCATTTTCCCATGGAAATTAACTTGTGGAATTTTTTCTCTGTATATTCCTACTACATACTATCCTAGTGACTAATGGTATCCTGGGGGAATAAAAAGAGGTGGTATATTGACTGTGATAAAATTTCTCATTATTCAATAAATGATTTATTGATTTTACTTCCTATGTTTAAGTATCAAATATGATCCTTATCTCTACCAACAGGAGTAATTCTTTAAAATAATTTTAATTTTTCTACAAAATATTCATTCCACCTAGTATAATATTCTCCAAGTTCATCCCTATTGTTGCATATGTCAGAATTCTCTTCTTTCTCAAAGATTAATAATCCATTGAGTGCATATATATTTTCTTTATTCAGCCATCTGTTGATAGACATTTGCGACACTGCCATATCTTGGTTAGTGTGTATTACGCCACAATGTATCAAATCACTGTAGTACAGATTATCTCTTCAAGGTCCTGACGCTATTTACTTCGGATACATACCCAGAGATGCGGTTGCTGTATCATATGGCGGTTTTATTATCAATTTTGGGGAGCTGCCATGCTCTTCTCCATACTGGCTGCACAATTTTAGAGACACCACCGATAATGTCCAAAAGTTCGAATTTCTATGTGTCCTTGACAATACTTGCTGTTATTAATTTTTTTTACAATAGCCATCCTAAGAGGTATGAAGTGATATTTCATTGTGGTTTTGATTTGCATTTCCCTGATGACTGATAATCTATTCACGTACCATCTGTATATGTTGGCCATTTATATAATCTCTTTGGAAAAATGTCTATTCAAGATTTCATCCATTTTTTACAGGATTATTAAGAGTTCTTGCTATTGAGTTGTACTCTTATATGTTTTAAATATGAATCGCTGATCAGATAAATGGTTTGCAAATATTTTATCCCATTCTGTAGGTTGCCTTTTCACTCTGTAATTGCTTTCTTTTCTGTGCAGAAGCTGTTTAGTTTGATATAGTCTTACTTTTCTAATTTTGCTTTCTTTGCTCATGCTTTTGTTATCATTGCCAAGACTAATCTATGAAGATTTTCCTCTACATTTTTTATAGGAGTTTTACAGTTTCAGGTCTTATGTTTAAATCTTTAATCTGTTCTGAGTTGACTTTGCATACGTTGTAAAAGAAGGGTCCACTTTCATTCTTTCACATGTATTAATAGATGTTCAGTTTTCCCATTACTATTTATTGAAGAGACTGTTCTTTACCCATTATATACTCTTTAGCACTGTTCTAGAAGATTATAACCATTTATAAGAAGTATCTAAAGTAGTTACACTCAAAGAAACAGAGACTAGAATGCCAAGGGTTGGAGAGAATGTGAAATGGGAAGTTGCTGTCTAAAAGATAAAAAGTTATAGTTAGTCTAAGATGAATAAGTTTTGGAGATCTGCTATACAACTGTGGGACTATAGTTAAAATACTGTATTTATATAATATATCAACCTAAAAAATTGTGAAGAAACTAGATCTTATGTTGTTTTTACCACATTAAAATGTATAAACATAATTAAACTTGGTTCTAACACTTGCATAATTTTACCAACAAGTTATATCACAATTTTAAGTTTTTCTTTAAGAATTTTTTTCTCAGTATGCTAAAAAATTAAAAAGCATAATTTTCTCTGCAGTTGAGACAGGACATTACTACTAACAGAATACCCAGGGGCTGCATGAATGCTAATTTACATAGTATGTATAAATTCACTTATTCCCTCATCAAGCAATTCATGAAACTGAATTATAGTTTGTCTCAATTTGGCAATGTTTATTGAGTAAGTGAGATAAAATTTTCACACAAATTGGGCATTTAAATTCTTAACATTTTGTGCTTATTCCTCACATCTCCATAAAAATATAACAATAATTAAAAATTTTGAAATACTGTGAGAATTACCAAAATGTGACACAAAGATACAAACTGACCAACTGCTGTTGGAAAAATGCTGCCAACAGACTTGAGCCATACTGGGTTGCCACAAATCTACAATTTTTTTTAAGCCCTGAAATGTCTGCAAAGCACAACAAAGCAAAATGCAAGAAAACAAGGCATGCCTGTATTCTTCCTTTGGAAAACTCTATGCCCAGGAAAGGCCAAAGAACCTCCTTCTACTTTACTTCCATAGCTGAGTTTCTCAGGTGTGAGTTCAGCACCAATGCTCTATGTCTCTCAACCACAGGAGGGTCAGAGCACTCCAAAGCCTTTCTTATCAGAACAGAGGTAAAGAATTAGCACTCCGCCTCCTCCCACCACGTGGCACTCATAACACTTATGGCAATAGCTGCCTCTGATAGTCCCTTCCTCTCCTCACCCTATATGAATGGAATCAAGAGTCCAGGGAGTGACTTCTCAGACACTTCCAATTCTGCAGTGATCTAATTTTGGAATTTCACATTTTTTAGGAATCTTCAGGCCTACTGATGAAATTCAGTGTTCATACCCTTTAACATCTATACATCATCAATTGAGACTATTTTTACAGTTTCACATGTTGCTATATTTCATTAAAAATAAGGTATACATTTTCCATATTAGCATGCTGCTGCTGCTAAGTCACTTCAGTAGTGTCCGACTCTGTGTGACCCTATGGACGGCAGCCCACCAGGCTCCCCCATCCCTGGGATTCTCACAAGAACACTGGACTGAGTTGCCATTTCCTTCTCCAATGCATGAAAGTGAAAAGTGAAAGTGAAGTTGCTCAGTCATGTCCGACTCTTTGTGACCCCATGGACTGCAGCCTACCAGGCTCCTCTGTCCATGGGATTTTCCAGCCAAGAGTACTGGAGTGGGTGGCCATTGCCTTCTCCATCCATATTAGCTTATGTGTGTATATATATATATATATATTTACTTCCGGCAGTACATTTTTCATTATATGACTACATATTTATTCTGTCCCCTACAAATAATGTATCTAATTTCAAATTTCAGGTCATGAAAAAAAAACTTTTTTTGCATATTTTATTTGTAAAGTGTCTGGAATACTATAGTTCAATTTCTTAGAACAAGATTCAGTGGGCTGAGAACTAATGTATGCTTAAATGTTAATATGCATTTGATAATGTATATCATCAAATTATACAACCATTGGTAATATATGCCAGTGCTGAATTCCCTACATCATAACTCAGATTGTATGTCATCTAATGTGGAGCCTTGGTAAAGGATTTCTGTATTGATAACTATTTTTAATTTGAATTCCCTTTATTATGAGTAAATTTGAAAATATTTTTGTGATTTTTTTAAGCATTTTAGAAATTCCAATAAACTGTCTGCTTGTATATATTGCCCATTTCATTTTTCCCAATCCATTTTTGTAATTGATTTACTATTCAGTAAGAATGTTTAATGGAGAAGGCAATGGCACCCCACTCCAGTACTCTTGCCTGGAAAATCCCATGGACGGAGGAGCCTGGTGGGCTGCAGTCCATGGGGTCACTAGGAGTCGGACACGACTGAGCGACTTCACTTTCACTTTTCACTTTCATGCATTGGAGAAGGAAATGGCAACCCACTCCAGTGTTCTTGCCTGGAGAATCCCAGGGACGGGGGGACCTGGTGGGCTGCCGTCTATGGGGTTGCACAGAGTCGGACACAACTGAAGTGACTTAGCAGCAGCAGCAGCAGCAGCAGCAAGAATGTTTAATATATTAAAAAGATAAAGTGTTTTCTATACATATTGTCAATATCTTCCCCTAGCATGGCTTATATGTTTGGCTTTGTTCATCATGTGTTTTTCTTATGTATATATCAAATTTATTACGATGGCTTTAATCTTTATCTTAGCTAGGATTTCAGAACTACAAAATAATATTTAAATGAAGAATATACATACATAAAATCATATGAATAATAACTACCGCACAATTGCACTCATCTCACATGCTAGTAAAGTAATGCTCAAAATTCTCCAAGCCAGGCTTCAGCAATATGTAAACTGTGAACTTCCTGATGTGCAAGCTGGTTTTAGAAAAGGCAGAGGAACCAGAGATCAAATTGCCAACATTCGCTGGATCATTGAAAAAGCAAGAGAGTTTCAGAAAAACATCTATTTCTGCTTTATTGACTATGCCAAAGCCTTTGACAGTGTGGATCACAAGAAACTGTGAAAAATTCTGAAAGAGATGGGAATAACAGACCACCTGACCTGCCTCTTGAGAAATCTGTATGCAGGTCAGGAAGCAACAGTTAGAACTGGACATGAAACAACAGACTGGTTCCATATAGGGAAAGGAGTACATCAAGACTGTATATTGTCACCCTGTTTATTTAACTTATATGCAAAGTACATCATGAGAAACACTGGACTGGAAGAAACACAAGCTGGAATCAAGATTGCTGGGAATATATCAATAACCTCAGATATGCAGATGACACCACCCTTATGGCAGAAAGTGAAGAGGAACTCAAAAGCCTCTTGATGAAAGTGAAAGTGGAGAGTGAAAAAGTTGGCTTAAAGCTCAACATTCAGAAAACGAAGATCATGGCATCTAGTCCCATCACTTCATGGGAAATAGATAGGGAAACAGTGGAAACAGTGTCAGACTTTATTTTTGGGGGCTCCAAAATCACTGCAGATGGTGACTGCAGCCATGAAATTAAAAGACGCTTACTCCTTGGAAGGAAAGTTATGACCACCTAGATAGCATATTCAAAAGCAGAGACATTACTTTGCCAACAAAGGTCCATCGAGTCGAGGCTATGGTTTTTCCTGTGGTTATGTATGGATGTGAGAGTTGGACTGTGAAGAAGGTGAGCACCGAAGAATTGATGCTTTTGAACTGTGGTGTTGGAGAAGACTCTTGAGAGTCCCTTGGACTGCAAGGAGATCCAAGCAGTCCATTCTGAAGGAGATCAGCCCTGGGATTTTTTTGGAAGGAATGATGCTAAAGCTGAAAATCCAGTACTTTGGCCACCTCATGTGAAGAGTTGACTCATTGGAAAAGAGTCTGATGCTGGGGAGGGATTGCGGGCAAGAGGAGAAGGGGACGACAGAGGACGAGATGCCTAGATGGCATCACTGACTCGATGGACGTGAGTCTGAGTGAACTCTGGGAGTTTGTGATAGACAGGGAGGCCTGGCGTGCTGCAATTCATGGGGTCACAAAGAGTCGGACAGGACTAAGCGACTAATCTGATCTGATAAATATTAAATTATGTATGTGAAATGAGAACTACCAGATGTAAAACCTGGGTTTAGAAAAGGCAGAGGAACCAGAGAGTCTGATGCTGGGAGGGATTGGGGGCAAGAGGAGAAGGGGACGACAGAGGATGAGATGGCTGGATGGCATCACTGACTCGATGGACGTGAGTCTGAGAGAACTCCGGGAGTTGGTGATGGACAGGGAGGCCTGGCATGCTGCGATTCATGGGGTCGCAAAGAGTCGGACACGACTGAGAGACTGATCTGATCTGATGTATATTTAAATATTCAGACTATTCAAAAAAGGATAAAATTTGGGTGAAATATTCCATAAAGGCATAGGGTTTTTTTTTCTTTTTTTTTTTACATGATGGTTACACAGTTGGGATTAACAGCATTTTAGTTAATTGCTTTGTAACAAATTTAATATATTTAAGGATTTTGTAATACAGTTTACTATCTAGGAGGGCAAGATCTCCTTATGTTACTCTTTTTTCTTGTCAGAATTTTCCATGCAATCTGTTTCTATGTTCCATATTTACTATCTATATCAAATTTAAGAATAGTTAGCTACTCAACTTTGAAAAAGTTTTCCTGCTTAGTATTTTTTTAGGAATAATTCATTTCAAACATACTTGAGGAAAAAACCATTAGAAAATTTCTATCAGAAGATAATGATGCTGTTGGATGAAAGAAGATGAAGACTGATAGTAATCCTGGGTTTTAGCAATATCCTTTAACAGAATGCTCATGAAATGAAGTGATTTAGAGATAATGGTGAGAGGAAAGGATCTGACACTTTTTTTTCCCTTTGATCTATCAGTATACTTAAGCTATATATTGATACTTACATAAAATTATGTATATTTTTTAAAACGACTTGTGCATGAAATTACTTATAATGATAGTTATTAGTTCAGAATATTATCTGGAAGGCTTGTTGTAGTCCATGGGAATCTGGTAACCAAATACAAACATACATACAAATATACTTAATATACATATACACACTAATATTTTCATTAAGTGCATATGAATGTACGCATGCATGTATATTTTACCTAATGTTTTGTGGAGTACACTTAAACCTACAGGCTATTTATATATTACCCATTGATGGACTAGACTAGACTTTGGTGATTCAGATCAGTAATTGTAACAGGAATAGGATAACAAGAATGAAAAAAAGCTCTGTGGTTGATAATGAAAATAAGTTCTGCTGAAATGTCATGTTATAAGGGAAATAATACAAAAGATATTTTGTTTTCTTAGCAAAAAGAAAGCCTTCCAAGTTCTCCATTTTTCTATTCACACACACACACAAATACAAAGTAATAGATAATTATGTTAGGTTAATATTTTGATAAACTTTGAGTTTGGAAGGTGAAACTCAAAGGCCATGCTGAAGGAGCAATGGTAGGTCTTTGCTCTGTTATCACACTTTTTAGTTGGCATTCACAAGATAAGAGAAATTTCTTCCATAGGTGAAGGGTATTGAAGAGGAGAAATGGAGAAAGATGTGTGCTATCAAGGGAGAGATTTTGAGGATGAAGAACTAGATAATTAATGGGAAATTTGTATATTTTTACATTTTAGTATGTAATGAGTGTTCTTTTCCCTTTAAAACTCACACTTCCTCTGAATTCTTTCAGAAATTTTTGAGGTATACAAAAAGTGAGAAGTCGTCTTAGAAGCTGAGAAGAGGGCATGAATAGAGACCTGTTGTTAAAGTACAAGCATTCACTAGGGCATAAAACCTTTTGTATATCATTTACAGTTTAATGCATTTCATTGAATAAACCTTATTTATGAGCACATAGTAAAGGATATGTAAAAATAGCTCACGAAAGTTTTGACAACTATATATTGTATAAGTGGATACATTAATTAACAAGCAATCCAATTAATATATGTGTTATTAAAGGAAAACTGGGCAAGGATAGGAATACAGAAAAGCTATGTGGTCCTTGACAGTATTGTTTTTATATTATGTGGCTTGTAAACCATAAATTTTCTTGTGATGATGTACATGGAGTGATATGCAGTTACTTAAACAAAAACTGTCAAATCAGTTTGACAGCTAGAAACAGTCTTCCAGTGGTATGGAAAGGGGAAGAAAACTTTAGCAATCAGGAGCAAGAAACTGGATACAAAAATTGGTATTGTAACACAAACCTGGTCACAGGCTTAGATTGGTGTCCTCCAATATATTCATGACAGTACTCAGAGACCCTATAAAATCACCCTTGGGATTCTGAAATAGTACATCTATTATCCTTGGCCAAAATACTGTCAGAACTGCTTCTACAATTATTGAGTAAACTATATTACCTGTTAGCTCATGATATAGAGTTATTGCCTTTTTAGGATTTGAAGTCCTAGATTTAAGGGCCAGATGGGACTTATTTGTCATAAAGTAAACTAAAAAATGGGTAAAAAGATAATCCTCCAGTTTATACACATTTACTTTTATACCTCAGTCCTAAGCTATAATACCTGCTATTACCCTAACACCTTTGTTTCTGTTTTAAATCCCAAAGGGCACTTATCTTATTTTGAAACAGATGTGCAGATAAAAAAATGGAGCTGTTAAGGAAGATTTTTATTGTTAGAAAAATGTAATATAGTTGATACATCTCAAACAAATAGCAGAAATGCACTATTTCTACTATGCAGATTCATTTAGAAGTGTGTTTTCTTTTCCAGAGACCCAGATGCTTTCTAATATGGGTATGGCAAGAATTTACTCATGAGCTATCTGGAAAAATATTTGGAAATATGTGCTAAGCAACTATTTTAATTTTATATCACTTAATACAATAAAGAATACAGAATAAATACATAAGCATGTATTTACCCATGAAATCTCTACCCAGATCAAGATATAGAATATTATTAACATTTCTGAAGCATTACTTTTCAATCAGTAACCCCCAAATATTAACTACCATTCTAACCTCCATCACCATAGAATAATTTTGCCTGAGTTTTACCTACATAAAAATACCATTATAGAACATAAACAAACTCATTTATTTATGGCTTCCTTTGTTCAATACCATATGTATGAGATTCATCCCCTTTGTTGTGAACTTCACATGTTTCAATTGTTGTATAGTATTCCATTGTGGGTATAAAGAAAGAAAGAAGGTGAAGTTGCTCTATCATGTCTGACTCTTTGCAACCCCATGGACTGTAATCCACCAGGCTCCTCTGACCACTGGGATTCTCCAGTCAAGAAAAAAGGATTGGGTTGCCATGTCCTCTCCAGTATATCTTTCCAACCAAGGGATCAAACCCTGGTCTCCCACATTATAGGTGGATTCTTTATTGTCTGAGTCACCAGGGAAGCCCCCAAATACTGTAATACAATACAATAAGGATATTATAATTTCTAATGTTAGAGGCAATGTTTGTATATTTCATGCTTACAATTTTTGGAGCATTTTGAACATGTGACTTTATGTTTTCTATAAGATCCTGGGCTCAAATTTTTTCAAATATTGTTTTGCTACTTTTTCTCACAGCACTGTAACTTATACCCATATTTATACCCTTTCACTGTTCTAATTTCTCATACAAATTTCTTTTCATATATTCCATCTTTTTCCTATCTGTGCTTCTTTGTGAATATTTTACCCAGTTGACTAAATACGTTTTCAGTTGTATGTAAACTACTGTTTAATACAATAAATTTCATTGAAGTATAGTTTGTATACACTAGAGTATGGATTTTAGGTTTATAGTTTTATGAATTAACTACTGATGGACAGAAACATATGATTTTTGTGCAGGTATTTTGCAACCTAAAACTTCCATGAATTAGTTTACTACCTCTAATGCTTTCCTGTGGATTTTCTATGTGTATAGACTCTTGTCTTTTATGACTAGATATAGTTTTATCTCTTCATTACCAATTTGGATGCATTTAAAATCTTTTTCTTGTCTAATTACTCTGGCTAGAACTTCCCATACAATCTTGAAAGGAGTGGTGAAGGCAGGCATCTTAGTATTGTTGGTAGTTTTTGGGAGAAAGAATTTCAGTTTTTTACCATTGATAATAATGTTACTCAGTAATTTTTCATAAATGTCCCTTATTGTGTTGACAAATTTTCCTTATATTCTTAGCATTCTGAGGGTTTTCATCATGAAAAGGTACTGGATTTTTTCAAACGTCTTTTATGTGTTAACTGAGATGAACATGGAATTTTTTGTGTTTTGAGTTTTTCCCCTTAATTCTAGTAATGTGATATGTTACATGCACTTATTTGTGTTAAACAACTCTTGTATTCCTTGGATAAATCCCACTTGGTCATGGTATATAGTAATACTTCTAATGTGTTGTTGGATTTTATTGATTAAGAGTATTTTCTGGAAAATTTTTGCATTTAAGTTCATCATTATTCTTGGCCTATAATTTTATTTTATTTTGATGTCTTTATCTGACTTTGAATAGGGATAATATTGGCCTCATAAAATGAGTTAGGAAGTGTTCCTTCTTCAGTGTTTTAGAAGAGTTTGAGAAAGAACAGTGAAAAATAAATTTTTCTTTCCATTTATTTTACTTTTTAACACCAGAAATTTCTATTTGGTTCTTTTATATAATTCATACGTCTTTATTCATATTTTTACTTTTTCTTGAATTATTATTTCCCTAATTTCCTTTAATTATTTGTCCGTGGTTTCCTTTAGCTCTTTGAGCATAATTGAAGTAGTTAACTTAAAATCTCTCTCTAGTAAATCCAATGCCTGATTTTCTTAGAGGATACTTTCTGTTCATTTGTATTTTTCCTATGAATTAGCAGGAGTGTCATATATATCCTATGTCTTTGAATTCTTGGTGATACTTTGCTATTGAAAAAAATTTGAATATTATATTCAAAATTTGAATATTTTAATAGTATAATATGGTAATTATGAAAATCAGATTTTTTCCCCTTCCCAAGGGCTTGCTGTTCCTGGTTGTTGAAGACTGCAATCATCTGTCTGTTTAGTTACCTTTTCCAAACTATTATTTCAGAGATATATTTCTTGTCCTTATGGTCACTCAAGTCTTGGCTCCTTCAGGTTTTATTCAGATAGTGTTTTGACAGAGATTTTCTTGAATGCCAGGAGCATTTTTAAACTGCCCTTTTCTTTACTCAGTACTTGTTTGGTACTATAAACCTTTGATCTTTCTTAGAGTTCTAACAGGTTGGCTCTGACAGATTTTGCTTCCTTTTCAATGTTTCTATGGAGGGACAGAAATTTGGAGCTGCCTACTCTGCAATTTTGCTGATATATTTGCCTTGTTATTTTTGTTTGGATGTAGTATATTATATTTAAGTTATAACTTTTTTAAAGCTTCAGAAAACATTATTTTCATACAAATTTTTTTTTTATCTTAAACTGAAATCATAAATTTGTCAGTAGTCAGTTTTAGATTCTGTTTCTGCTGATATGCTTCTATTTAGCCTACTCTAAGCCCTTATGGTTGGGCTTCCCTGGTGACTCAGATGGTAAAGAATCTGCCTCAATGCAAGACACTGGGGTTCAATCCCTGGGTCAGGAAGATCCCCTAGGGAAGGGAATGGCTACCCACTCCAGTATTCTTGCCTGGAGAATTCCATTGACAGAGGAGCCTGGCAGGCTATAGCCCATGAGGTTGCAAAGAGTCAGATACAACTGAGTGACAAACACTTTCACACTCCACACACATAGGTTCTTGTGGTATCTGATCAAAAGCTTGGTGTGTTTACTGAATCCTTTCACCATAGTGCACCTTAAATTTCAATGTTTGTTACCCTAGTACTACATGATTGTTGAATTCTCTGCTAAGTTCTATAATATCCTTATTTAATCTATTTAAAATAGATAAATGCTATTTTATCTTTTTTTCTTGGAGCTCTTTCTAGTGCATTTGCAGTTTATGAACTGGTTAAATTCACTGAAGTCAGTGACACATACATTTTCTGGCATTTTGTGCAGAGCAGGTCCTCTGTGGTTCTTTTGTGTATGTTAGTTGCTCAGTCATGTCTGACTTTGTGCGATCCCATGGACTGCAGCTCACCAGGCTCCTCTGTCCATGGAGTTCTCCAGGCAAGAATATTGGAGTGGGCTGCCATTCCTTTCTCCAGAGGAAGTCCCCAATCCAAGGATCAAACCTGGATCTCCGGCATTGCAGGCAGATTCTGTACCATCTGAGCCAACAGGGAAGCTCCTCTGTAGTTCTTACTTTCAATTTTTTTGTCTGTAAAGTTAAAAGCTCAAATTCCAACCTGCCACCTGCTGCAACCATAGTCTCAGGTGGACTTTACTTCTTGCTTGGACTCTAGTTTGTAAATTGTTAAATGTCTTGGTTTGAATGTGGAACTTTCCATAATGTTCATTCTTTCTCTCAGGAGGCATAGTTCCTTATAACATACTTCTTTGACTCTTCATGTCTATGAATAATTGTTTTTGTATTTTTTTCAGATTTTAATGTCGTTTGGAATTGCTAGTATTATTCATGTTGCTTCCCTCACTTTTGAGGTTTAGTCACCAATGAAGATATTTTGAATTCACCTGTGTCCCAAGGCAACACGGTGCTGTGTTCTCAAAGCCTGTGAAATTTTGCCAACTATCTTTCCTCTAGTAGGAGCCTTTCTCAGGTATAGATCCACGTTTTCAGCCTCTTGCTTAGCTCCAAGATGAGCAAATGCCTCTTGGGAAAAAAATGACTGCAAATATCACCATTTTCAATTTCTCTCTCTGGTGTATAGTTCTGAAATTCTTCTGTTTTGAAACATTTTACTGAATTCAAATACATGAATTCTTTAGCTGTCTTCAGTAAGAGCAATGGTCTGAAGCTAGTTACTCTAATTCACTTCGGAGTAGAACACTGATACATGTATTTTAAATGGTAAAATCAAGTGTCTTGCAGTATTATTGTTAATGGGGATTCTAGAGAATGATGAGCTGAATTCTGGAATGAAGACATTATATTTTTCTTTACTAATTAAGTGTAAATTTTAATTCTATCATACATATAAAGTTACATAGACATGTTCCCAATTGTTCATATGTATCTATTCCATTACTTTCTCAAAATTTCATTTAGAAGTGTTTTTTCATTAGATCTTTTCAATCAATAAAATTTTCAGAATCATTTTTCATATATGTATATACACATGTACTTTGAGTAGTCACAAAGTGAATATGTGTAAGAACAACAGTAATTTTTAACTCTTCCCAACTACTCATCTAATAATAATTTCCCAACAGCCTTAATAATTTAAAGATCAAATATAACTTCCTACTTTAACTGAAATCTCAATCACTTTTAGGACAATATTTCCCTGAAAATTTCCTTTCAATAGTTTATTCTCTATCTTACTACTAATGACACTGATACTAGATTATACAATGCCTAAACTACATAATCAATAAGACAGTTATTTTGAATGCTTATTAAATTTATACTTCATTATTGATAAATATGCAAATATCCTATTTGAACAAAAAAGAGACAGTTCTCCATATGGACATCACCAAACGGTCAATAACAAAATCAGACTGATTATATTCCTTGTAGCCAAAAAACAGAGAAACCCTATACAGTCAGCAAAAACAAGACCAGAGGCTGACTGTAGCTCAGATCATGAATTCTTTATTGCAAAATCCAGACTTAAATTAAAGAAAGTAGGGAAAACCACTAGCCCATTCAGATATGACATAAATGAAATCCTTTATGACTATACAGTGGAAGCAACAAATAGATTCAAGGGATTAGATCTGATAGACAGAATGCTTAAAGAACTCAGGACAGAGATTCATGACATGAATCTCTGTACAGGAGATGGTGACCAAAGGTGGTGATGGTACAGGAGGTGGTGACCAAAACCATCCCCAAGAAAAAGAAGTGCAAAAAGGCAAAGTGCTTGTCTGAGGAGGGCTTGCAAATAGCTGAGTAAAGAAGTAAAAGGCAAAGCAGAAAGGGAAAGTTATACCCAACTGAATGCAGAGTTCCAAATAAAAGCAAGGAGCGATAAGACAGCCTTAAGAGAACAATGAAAAGAAATAGGAAAATAATAGAATGGGAAAGACAGAGATCTCTTCAAGAAAATTAGAGATACCAAGGGATCATTTCATGAAAAGATGGGCACAATAAAAGACAAAAACAGTAAGGATCTAACAGAAGAAGAAGAGATTGGGATGAGGTGGCAAGAATACACAGAAGAACTGTACCAAAAAAAAAGGTATTAATGACCTGGACAGCCATGATGGTGTGGTGACTAATCTAGATATCCTGGAGTGTCAAGTGGGCCTTAGGAACCATTACTATCAACAAAGCTAGTGGAGGTGATGGAATTCCAGCTGAGCTATTTCAAACCCTAAAAGATACTGGTAAAGTGTGCATTCAATATGCTGGCAAATTTGGAAAACTCAGCAGTAGCCAAAGGACTGGAAAAGGTCAGTTTTCATTTCAATCCCAAAGAAAGGCAATGCCAAAGAATGTTCAAAGTACCATACATTGAGCTCATTTCACATACTAGAAAGGTCATTCTTTTTTTTTTCTTTTTTTAGAAAGGTCATTCTTGAAATCCTTCAAGATAGATTTTTCAACAGTACATGAACTGAGAACTTCCAGATATACAAGCTGGATTTGAAAAAGGCAGAGGAACAAGAGATCAAATTGACAACATTTTCTGGATCATGGAGAAAGCCAGAGAATTAAAAAAAAAAAAAAAAAAAAAACCTTCTATTTCTGCTTCATTGACTATGCTAAAGTCTTTGACTGTATGGATCACAACAAACTGTGGAAAATTCTTAAAGAGATAGGAATACCAGACCACTTTATCTGCCTCCTGAAAAACCTCTATTCATGTCAAGAATTAACAGTTAGAACCAGACATGGAAAAACAGACTTGGTTCCAAATTGGGAAAGGAATATGTCAAGGCTGTATACTGTCACCCTACTTATTTAACTTATATGCAGAGTACATCATGTGAAATGCTGGGATGGTTAATCATGAGCTGGAATCAAGGTTGCTGGGAGAAATATACAAACATCACATAATCAGATACTATCACACTAATAGCAGAAAGTGAAGAGGAACTAAAGAGCCCCTTGATGATGTGAAAGAGAGTAGAAAGCTGTCTTAAAACTCAAAATTCAAAAAATTGAGATCATGGCATTTGGTCCCATCACTTCATGGCAAATAGTTGGGGAAACAATGGAAACAGTGACAGACTCTTTTCTCAGGCTCCAAAATCACTGAAGATGGTGACTTCAGCCATGAAATTAAAAGATGCTTGTTCCTTCAAGGAAAAGCTATGACAACCCTAGACAATGTATTAAAAAGCAGAGACATTTCTTTGCCAACAATGGTCCATATAGTCAAAGTTATGGCTTTTACAGTAGTCATGTACAAATATGAGAGTTGGACCATAAAGAAGGCTGAGTGCTGAAGAATTGATGCTTTTGAACTGTGGTGCTGGGGAAGACTTTCACCACCAAGAGAGAGTCCCTTGGACTGCAAGGAGATCAAATCAGTCAATCCTAAAGGAAATCAACTCTGAATATTCACCGGAAGGGCTGATGCCTAAGCTGAAGCTCTAATACTTTGACCGCCTAATACAAAAGTGGACTTATTAGCAAAGACCCTGATGCTAGTAGAGATGAGGGCAGGGGGAGAAGGGAGGCAACAGAGGATACGATGGTTGGATGGCATCATTGACTCAATGGACATGAGTTTGAGCAATCTCTGGGAGATAGTGAAGGACAGGGAAGCCTGGCATGTTGCAGTTCATGGGGTCTCAGAGGGTCAGACATGAATTAGTGACTTAACAACAACAATTAATGCGTATATCTTTTCCTCAAGTGTACGTTAAACATTTTCACAAAGTGATCAACATAACCATGAATAAGTTCCATATAGCAAGAATAATTTATCACAAGATAATAAACTAGAAATTAACAGCACCAACAAAGATATAACAGCTCATCTATAAGAAAATTTAAAAAAACATAACTCTAAAATGATAAGGCAGACAAAAGCAGAATTTGAAAAAAAAAATATCATGGAACCACTCTATTAGAGGAAAATTACAGCCTTGTACACAAACAAAATGATAAAAACGTAAAATTAAATTCTAAACTTAAAAAGAATAAAGAAAAAATTTAGAGAATACTAAGTACACCAAGAGAAAGCGTATAAATAAGATAAAAAAAAAATTGATAGAACACAGGTTATGCTTTGGATACACCCTGGATGTAATTAACTAGAAACAAAGCCTAAAATAGGGATTTTGACAAATATAATTAAGAAAATAATCTTAAGGAAAAACTGAATAGAGAATCAGGAAAACTTTGCACATATAAGGTTCTAGGTACCTTTTAGTTTTGCCTTGATTTGGGGGCAAACTGAGTGAAATATACATTATACTGCAGAGTTTTCTCACTTTGAAGGAAGGTGGCTGGGCTACTAAACTTGCAAGTCAACCAAACAGGCAGTCTTCTGGGGGAAATTATGCTCCAAGTTATCTCCAGCAAGGAGGTTCTCATCAACAAAGGGCAATTCTCCCAAGAATATCACACCTTTTATGCCACTCCCTGTAATGCTTGCTCTCCTTGTGAGACTAATGCACTGGCAAATCAAGGGCATCTAACAACGTACCTGTGGACTACACCGCAGAACACCTAATGTCTATTAATAAGAATGAAAGGAAGGCTTTATAAGGATATCAAAGTGTTAGGTTGGAAATTAGGCATGAGCATGAAGGGGTGGCCTAGCAGAAAAGAATGAAAGCTGATCTCTAAGCCCCGTCCCAGACATGCCCTAATGTGGCTAGGAAAGTTCACAGATACCTAAAAAATAACCAGAGACTTTTCTAACTCCTGTGCATGTGCCCTAGCCACACAGTGGATACAAACTAACCACAGGGGCTTCTCCAACTCCACAAGTGCCCTTGATGCACATCTGTGTCCTCAAGGGGCCTCAGGCAGTTGGGAGCCCATTAAGGGTTCATAAATATTCTATACATGCATAGATCTGATTATAACAAATTATGGGAAAGACATGCACAATAGAGTCTATTGTTACATAATTTGTCAATCAAAATTGTAAGTCTACACCCACCTAGATGAATATGTAAAAGCCCTGTCTTGAAAATCCCCATACCTCATCATTCCCAACAAAGATCCGTATTGTCAAAGCTGTGGTTTTTCCAGTAGTCATGTATGGATGTGAGCGTTGGACCATAAAGAAGGTTGAGCGCCAAAGAATTGATGCTTTTGAACCATGGTACTGGTGAAGATTCTAGAGAGTCATTTGAACTGCAAGATCAAATTAGTCGATCCTAGAGGAAATTAACCCTGAATATTCATTGGAAGGACTGATGCTGAAGCTCCAATACTTTGGTCACCTGATGTGAAGAATTGACTCATTAGAAAAGACCCTGAGGCTGGGAAAGATTGCAGGAGGGAGGAGAAGGGGATGACAGAGGATGAGATTGCTGGATGGCATCACTGACTCAATGGACCTGAGTTTTAGCTATCTCCAGGAGATGGTGAAGGGCAGGGTAGCCTGGCGTGCTGCAGTCCATGAGGTTGAAAAGAGTCAGACACAACTGAGCGACTGAACAACAACAGCATCATTCCCAGGTCAGTACCTCTCTCGGCTTGGGCAACCTTTCCCTTGAGGTGTCCTTTCTGCTGTTTCCCTAATAAACTTGTCTTTGCCATGGGTAAGACCTCAGATTCTTATTTGTGTCTTTTCAAAGAACTGAGGCCCGCAAAGTAGGGTTCTCTTCAACTCTCCCCAAATCTGCTATCAAAAGGATCAGACCTATCAGGAAAAGAAGCTCAAACTACTGAGATGGAAGCTGAAGAATAGAGCACCTAAACTGAATAGTAAAGAAGAGTAGTCACAAACATTACATAAAAACTCATTTGCCATTATTGAAATGATGATTGTAGCCTTTGTTTTATTTCCTTCCTTCATATGTTTTAAACATAATTAAACTAAAACTGCTTTCTTCATTCTTTTCACTTTGCCTCATCATCTTATTTAGGCTGGGATAAATTTTACAATTTAGTCTTCAAAATTCATAAAGTTGGATAAGATTATGAGAAATTGAGAGTTAAAAGAGTATCAAACAGATATTCTATCAGAGTCAATTACACTAAGCAATAATACCTGGGCAATAATTCTTTTGAGATAAATTGGCGGTTTTGTTGCTTTTTGTTTTGTTTTTATTTTTAAATGCAAAATATTTATATTATGATGAACTGAAGAACTGTTTTTCAAATATAGTTAAGAGAATACAGTTCATTGTGGAAGATGAGCTCAAAATATTGGCATGTAATGAATATTTGTCAATATTTTAGCAGTTCAAAATTTGAACCCTGTACCATGTTTTGGAATTCCTCACTATATAAATTGTGGTGGGCTCCATCTTTTACATCATACATAGGAGAGAATATGAGAAAAAGAGTAAGCAAATTAAGAACAATTGATTTGATTTCATATCTGGCATATAAATTACAAATTAAAGAATCAATGAATTAATATCTAAAGAATAAGTTCACCAAGAAGTAAGTGGAAGGAACTTACTTCCTTCAGGAGTAAGGTCCTGCAGGAGAAGTGGAAGAAAACTTCCCTAACCTAGGGCATTAGTGAGCAGGAAAGTGAATAGAGATTGAGGCTGGCACATTAATATTTACCTGAAGCTCTTCCCAGGAATTTCAAAATACTTCATGAAGTATTCCAAAGGCCAATGGGAAGAGAAGAATTAAAACAAGAATGTATTAAGGATTTGTAATGTGGTTGGATTTACTGTAAGCCTTTTGCTAAGCAACTGAGTAATCTGAGTGATTTAGACACTTATCAGGTCCTTGACAGCAAACTGTAAATAGAATGGAGTAAACCATACAGTTGACAAACAACAGAAAACATTTATCTCAACCTTGGCAAAATATGTATTCAATTTATTCTGTTTACCTCACCATATATCAATGTCTATTCTACTATTTTTCTTAGATATATAAACATGACTGATGACCTTTCAGTCTTGTTTTCTATTTTAGAGAGGAAGTATTTCTGAATAAATATTTATCCAAAGTATTGATGTATAACATAAATATATATGTGCATGCATATGTATATGAATATATAGTTTGTAATTTGCATATATGCATATACATATATGTGTATATACATACTGTTTTTCAGTCACTAAGTTATGTCTGACTCTTTTGTGACCCCATGGGCTGTAGCCCACAAGGCTCATCTGTCCATGGGATTTCCCAGGCAAGAATACTGGAGTGCCATTTCCTTTGTGAAGAACCAACTCAATGGAAAAGACCCTAATGCTGGGAGAGATGGAAGGCAGGAGGAGAAGGGAACAACAGAGGATGAGGCAGTTGGATGGCATCACTGGTTCAATGGACGTAAGTTTGAGCAAACTCCAGGAGATAGTGAAGGACAGAGAAGCCTGGCATGCTGCAGTCCATGGGTCACAAAGAGTTGGACATCACCTAGCGACTGAACAACAATGAGATTCCCTGCCCTTGGGATCTTCCCAACCAAGGTATTGGATTCACATCTCTTGTATTGCCAGGCAGATTCTTTACCACTGAGCCACCTGGGAAGCCTGTATGTATATATGTGTGTGTGTGTATGTTTATATATAAATATATTTACAAAAAAAAATATATATATATATAATTCCTTTTCTTCTATTTCCTCCACCCTCTAATTCTGCAGGTGATTCAATGGGGTGACAAATTTGAAAAACAGTGAAGGTTCCGATTTCTACATCAGAAATCAAAGGAATAAAAATTGTTTCTTCTCTGCATACTTCTGCTGCTGCTGCTAAGTCGCTTCAGTCGTATCCAACTCTGTGCGACCCCATAGACGGCAGCCCACCAGGCTCCCCTATTGCTGGGATTCTCCAGGCAAGAACACTGGAGTGGGTTCCATTTCCTTCTCCAATGCATGAAAGTGAAAAGTGAAAGTGAAGTCACTTAGTTGTGTCCAACTCTTAGCGACCCCATGAACTGCAGCCTACCAGGCTCTTCCATCCATGAGATTTTCCAGACAAGAGTACTGGAGCAGGGTGCCATTGCCTTCTCTGCTGCATACTTCTACACTACTATAAAATAAAGAATGTGGCTCACCATATGGATTTGTAATGTGGTTACAAATTTTTGTAATAAGGACTAAGTCATATTGACCAACAGTACACCCTGAAAGGAATTCATGACAAAAACCAGGATGAAGTACTTTACACTTTGGAGAAACAGGACCCTTAGGATGTGTATATCTGGAAGAATTTTAATGAACCTAGATATTCTTGCATCTTCTCATACACAGAAAACTACTAAACTCACCAACTGAGATATCTATTTTTTCTGACTAGCAGTGACCTTTTACTAAGATGTATGCTTGAGTGCACAAAGCCATATTTACTGATTTATTTGCCTACCCCTTTGGGCAGTCCCCAGAGCTACTGAGAGGCTGTTTCCTGGGCTATAGTCTTCAGTAAGTTCCCTAAATAAAACTGAGACTCACAACTCTTACTTGGTTTGCTCTTTTTCCAGTGAACAATATCCATCTATATCTGTATCCTCCCAAAATGGCTCTTTGTAAAAATGAAAGTGCCTCCTGCTTGGATGTGAACTTCTATTAAAATAATTTGCACAAGCTTTGATGTTAATAAAAAGTTGAGTTGATCCCTGACTTTTTAAACTTTTTATTATTAGTTTCATGATTTGCGATAAGTACACCTCCTGAGATTGTTTCCCCATGAATAAAAATGGAAAAATATAATCTGTTGACTTGTGGATTAAATAATGTGCATAGGAACCTTAATAGAGTACTTCAGATATATTACTTGAAACATATAGGATCTGTGGGATGGTACAATTAAGTACCATGATCAGGATAGTGGTGACATAAAATTAAACATGTAATACTATTGTCCTTGGAGAAGGGAAATGGCAATCTACTTCAGTATTCTTGCCTTGAGAATCCCAAGGACAGAGAAGCTTGGTGGGCTACAGTCCATGGGGTTGCAAAGAGTTGGACACGACTGAACAACTAACACACACACACAATTGCCCAGAGCTAAGCATACACTCACACACAGAAATGAATGCATGTATAACTGAGGAAACGTACTAAGCTATTTGGATTGAACCAAGCAGATTTTGAGGTGTCCTATAGGCATTTGATGTTGTATTACAGCACATTTGATGCTGTATTACAGGGGGAGGCCAGGTGAATAATGAAGGGGCATCTCCATATATTATGTTGCAGGTACCTATGAATTACAATAATTTTTCAATATAAGTTTTTAAAACTAGTATGACCTGATGCTTTTTTCAGGAAGAAGGAAATTTTCCTCTACCCTTTTAGATTCTTCTTGCAGTCTAAGTATTAAATTGATATGAAAGATTAACAAGAGAAAATCAAACAAAATCTTAATAACATGTATATATTGGAAAGACTTAGGAAAACTGAGTAATTTCCCAAAATGGCTGAATCCTTCACATTAAGTACAATTTTCAGTTAAAAACAAAAGAGCGTTCTCTTGAGGGTAGTGTTTCAGGACTTCAAAGGGGAGGTAGGTAATTTATTTACATGGAGGTAGAAAAGCAAATACTTGGTAAACAGATGTTTGCTGGACCATCCAAAGACAGCAGGACACAGAGAGAAATTTTAACCAACAGACTTTGCTAGGTTCCTGCCTGTCCACACACCAAGTTCATGCTACAGTTAATTATCTGTAACTATAGAGTTAGGTCCCTTCCTGAAACAGGTCTTCTGTCTACATTCTTTTAGGCAGTAAGGGGTAAGGTCAAAGTTCTTCCTGAGTCTTTTGGGCTTTAAAAATAATCAGCCTAAATTAATTTTCCTGCAAAAAAAGACACAGTTGGGGGTAACAGATTTTGTTGGCCTACATTTTGTTTTTATTGTAGCAGTGGTGATTGAGGGTGTAGGGGTTATGATATGATACTGGTGCTAAGGCTGTACTGTTTAAGGGCACACTCTCTAATCTTCCACACAAGTGAAGTGGAGAGTCTACAGTGTTAACTATGAAGACACTGACATCCTGGAGAAAGAAATCCAGGGTAATATCTTTATTCCCATCTCTGAGTTAGCTCTTTTTGCTAATGGGTCAGTTTGTACTTAAGATTTTCTGTTTTAAAATTCAATTTGGCACTATAGATAAAACAAGGACTAGAGTTTTAACTCCATGATAAAATTAGAAGGGATATTTTTTCAAAGAGATGCCATTTCATTTAGTCATAAATCACACTTGTTGAAGTAATATGGCCAGTTATTTGAAATAGGAAATGGCAAACCACTCTAATATTTTTGCCTGGAAAATTCCATGGACAGAGGAGCCTGGCGGGCGACAGTCCATGGGGTCGCAGATTTGGACACAACTGAGCATATACACACATGGTCAGTTATTAGAACTAACTGTGACAACCTCATGAGGACAGGGGTATTCATCAAAGATTCAGTAGTTACATTCCATAGCAGAGGGAAATAATGCATTTTAAAATTGCTAGTGAAGATGGACCTTAAGTCAGTTTAAATGATGCCTTTCCAAATTCCCAGGGCATCCTCAATGAAAGGCATTCACTTTCAGTGGAGATAGTTTCTGCTTAAGCCTTCATACATAATTAACTACAGGAAAAAAATATATTTACAAATTATTTATTTACCTATTTACAATTAAATTTCTTTTTTTAAGTTATATTATTTTTTTATTAAATTTATTTATTTTAATTAGAGGCTAATTACTTTACAATATTATATTGGTTTTGCCATACATCAACATGAATCCGCCACGGGTATACACATGTTCCCCATCCTGGACCACCTCCCACCTCCCTCCCCATACCATCTCTCTGGGTCATCCCAGTGCACCAGCCTCAAGCTTCCTGTATCCTGTAAATTTCTTTTAGGTAGTCAAGGAAGCTGTATTTCCTATTTATGGCAATCTATGTGGGATACCATAACCAAGGCCCTTTTCATTTTTCTGTCAATATATTTTCCTTTACACTTATTAAATTCTCCTCTACTGTACATTCATAAGATGACATTATACCACCCTTTTATCTATTCTATAGTTCAGTTTCCTTGAGAGCAGTTTAAAGTGAAGAACATTCAGTCTTTAGGCCTCGTGGAAAAGAACTAAATATTTAGGAAAATCATACAGTTCTTCAGTAGTGGAAGAAGTACTCCATAGCTGTCATATGAAATGGCTTAAACAAAATTAAACATTTAGCCATAGTATTCCTATTCTTTAAATTTATGCTGCTTTTTGCATGCTGCTTTATACTAAATCCACTTAAAATACATATGCAGCTCTGATAGTGACAGCTTAAATTTGAGAAGATTGACATAAAGGCCAAGTAAAAATGCTGTGTAGTCCTGTGAAGGGCATATGGAGAAGACTTGGTTTTAAAAGTCATTTTTCCCATATCAGGTTATTTTTTCAATTATAGAGCTACATTTATATACTCTTCAAAATTTTATTAAAGGCCTATTATGTTATAAAATATTTCCAGAATACTTCAAAAAAGATATTAATATTTGATAGTTCATATTTATACATTTTTAAAAAGAATGTATTTCCTCATTCTTTAAAAAGTTTAACCATAGTATTTAACTGTATTTAAGTACTCCTAATTAATTTAAATACACTGAAGAAAAATATAAATCATGTCTAATTAAATATTTTAATAAATAAACTCTTTAAGTGTTCACTATAATTGTCTTCAAACAGAAAGATACAATTAGAAATTAATCTGCATAAATTTTCAGTCATTTGACAATCATAGGTCTAATATTATATATACTGCTATAGAGAGACCATTACAAATGTCAACAAAGAGCAATCTAGTTGAACTGGTTTTTCTGCAATAAATTTTGGTGACAATTAAATTTGAAAACTTTCCCCTTCCTTTTCTTTATTTCTCTTCTTTCTTCCTTTTTGAGTGGTTAAACCAGGGTTTCATCACAACTTCCCTTAGTATTTGGTTCTTTGTATCCTTTAAAACTTTCAGTGCAGTTCAGTCATTCAGTCGTGTCCAACTCTTTGTGACCCCATGAACTGCAGCACGTCAGGCCTCCCTGTCCATCACCAACTCCCGGAATCCACCCAAACCCATGTTCATTGAGTTGGTGATGCCATCCAACCATTTCATCCTCTGTCGTCCCCTTCTCCTGCCCTCAATCTTTCCCAGCATCAGGGTCTTTACAAATGAGTCAGCTCCTCGCATCAGGTGGCCAAAGTATTGGAGTTTCAGCTTCAACATCAGTCCCTCCAATGAACACCAAGGACTGATCTCCGTTAGGATGGATTGGTTGGATCTCCTTGCAGTCCAAGGGCCTCTCAAGAGTCTTCTCCAACACCACAGTTCAAAAGCATCAATTCTTTAGTGCTCAGCCTTCTTTATAGTCCAACTCTCACATCCATACATGACCACTGGAAACCATAGCCTTGACCTCATGGACCTTTGTTGGCAAAGTAATGTCTGCTTTTCAATATGCTATCTAGGTTAGTCATAACTTTCCTTGCAAGGAGCAAGCGTCTTTTAATTTCATGGCTGCGATCACCATCTGCAGTGATTTTGGAGCCCCAAAATATAAAGTGTGACACTGTTTCCACTGTTTCCCCATCTATTTCCCATGAGGTGATGGGACCGGATGCCATGATCTTTGTTTTCTGAATGTTGAGCTTTAAGCCAACTTTTTCACTCTCCTCTTTCACTTTCATCAAGAGGCTCTTTAGTTCTTCTTTGCTTTCTGCCATAAGAGTGGTGTCATCTGCATATCTGAGCTTATCGATATTTCTCCCAGCAATCTTGATTCCAGTTTGTGCTTCCTCCAGCCCAGCATTTCTCATGATGTACTCTGCATATAAGTTAAATAAGCAGGGTGACAATATACAGCCTTGACGTACTCCTTTTCCTATTTGGGACCAGTCTGTTGTTCCATGTCCAGTTCTAACTGTTGCTTTCTGATCTGCATACAGGTTTCTCAAGAGGCAGGTCAGGTGGTCTGCTATTCCCATCTTTTTTACAATTTTCCACAGTTTATTGTGATCCACACAGTCAAAGGCTTTGGCATAGTCAATAAAGCAGAAATAGATGTTTTTTTGGAACTCTCTTGTTTTTTCGATGATCCAGCTGATGTTGGCATTTTGACCTCTGGATCCTCTGCCTTTTCTAAAACCATCTTGAACATCTGCAAGTTCACAGTTCACGTATTGCTGAAGCCTGGCTTGGAGAATTTTGAGCATTACTTTACTAGCTTGTGAGATGAGTGCAATTGTGCGGTAGTTTGAGCATTCTTTGGCATTGCCTTTCTTAAGGATTGGAATGAAAACTGACCTTTAAAACTAAAGTGAGCTCTTAATTATTAAGACAATTACTACTTTGTCATATGCCTTTCCAATATTTTTTTTTAGTTTTTACCTATTTGCCTCTTATTTTTAATTTGTGTTATTTTTTAATCTATTTTTCTTTTTTTCTTACTTTTTTCCTTTTGCTTCAAGTTTGGATAGACCACTTATAAATAGTGTAACCATGGGGAAGTCACTTAGCTTTGTTCTGCTTCAGTTTGCTGAATGGTAAAATGGAAATTAAAATTGCATCTCCCTTTATGCTTGTTGTACACAGGTAATTTTCATAACACACCAAGGGGCTTAGAACATTGTTTGGAGCACAGTGTTACATATTATTATTATTATTTATTTAATTCTTAATCATACAATAGTCTCTACATGGGTACTTTCTTCTGTTCATCAATCTACTATTTTCTGGACTAAAGCCACACTTTTAATCTTCCAATATTTTCAAAATACAATTTATATATTTAAAAGGGATACTAACTTTGTTTCTTTCCATTATACAATATTAAGCCATTTTAATAAATATTTTATTTCTATATAAATGTTAGAATTTTTATTAATGTTTACTATATTTATAGCTATACTGAATAAAATTCCATTTTACCCTGAAACACCGTGCACTGTCCCATATGTTGAAAAATCCACTACAGACCTCAATGGAATCTTGTAATTTATTGTCCATATACGTCTTGATTGTCACTTTGTTGTGATTGTTTTATGCATTTGATAGATTTTTAGAGGTTATAAATGAGAAAGAATTAACTGCATTAGTCAAGGATCACCAGAAAAAGAAGGTGATATATATGTGTGGTTATATATAGTCTTTTCTAACAAGAAGTATATTTGTTTTAAAGAATTGACTCACACAATTGTGAAGGTGCAAATCAAAAATCTGTAGGGTAGGATGGTGGGATGGAAACCCAGGGAAGACTTGCTGAGTCCAAAGACACTGCCAGAAATATTTCTTCTTGCTCAGAGGAGGTCAGTATTTGTTCTGTTAAGGCCATCAACTGATTGAATGAAACCCACCCACATTATGGAGGGTAAACTGCTTCACTCAGTGTTCTCTGATTTAAATATTATTTTATCTAAAGAACACCTTCACAGAATTATCCAGAATAATCTTTGACCAGATATCTGAGCATCTAGGGCCATCCAAGCTGATGCACAAAATGAACCCCCACCTGATATTTCAAGTGACTAACATTTTTCACAGATGTCTTAAGGTTCTTCAAAGCATTGTTAGGATTTAAGATATCCAATGATCAAACACATTTGCAAAAAGTGGCAAGTTCAGTTAATCTTGTTACTGAAATGTATTGCTTTTAATTCATCTTTATTTCCCTGTCATCACCATGTCAGCTCTGTTTGCCAGGTGTCTTTCAATTTCAAGTGAAAGAATCCCAACATGAATTAGATAAAAAGGTGAAATGATTTTGTTTTAGGTAGCTGCTTATTGATATTAGTCATGATTAGAACAAGGTTTCAAAAGGAATAGTCAACTGTATTTGTTGACTGTATTTGTTTGCTCTGTATTTTCCCCCTCAGCTATAGGCTTAGTCAAGTTGATTTCATCTAGTGGCAACAAGTGCAACTGACATCTTTGGGTTGGAATTTTTTATACTTAGGGAATCCCAAGGGGTAAAATATCTAATAATAAAACTCCAGGGAATTTTCTGTGTATTTTTACTTTGATTTATGTGCTCATCCCTGAAACCTTCAGTGGAAAAATATTCTGAAAATATGAACCTAAATGATATTCCTAAATTTGTAGTCACTGAAGAGAGAAAGGAAGAAACTCTAACAACCTATGCATACTTGGATGACTTTCTAGATAAAGAGGAAAAAGAAAATGATTCTGGTAACAATAGATATGGTAGATGAATCTGGCCAAGGTAAACAAAAGTGTATACTACAAATTCAAAATGTGTTACATTCCTCTTTATTTTCAGTATTGATATCTATAACTTATTTGTTTTCTATTTCTATCTATATAAATATATAATTTCTTGAATTAATAATGTAAATAATGCATTTTGACTTTATTATCAAAAGTTCTCCTTGTATTCTTTCTGACTTACAGATTTCCCCAAATGTCATTATTTAGTTATTATAGCGGGCTTCCCTGGTAGTTCAGCTGATAAAGAATCTGCCTGCAATGCAGGACACCATGGTTTGATTCCTGAGTCGGGAAGATCCCCTGGGGAAGGGATAGGTTTACCCACTCCAGTATTATGTTAGATTAAGCTAGTGTAATTTTTGTTTGTTTTTTGTTTTGCTCTTATCAAAAGTTACACTTTTTAATAAATGTAATTTCTAAAAGTCAGGATTAAAGTTGCAGTTGGTCTGACATTTTATCAATATGATCATAGGGCTCTTATTCTTTTACTCATTACAAAGAAAAAAATATCCAATATATCTTATAAAACCTTACACTGTTAGACTTTAAAAAGTAATATTTTAAATGTATCTGGGTATATTTAGTTGATAGCTGAAAATTGTTGTTGAATGATGCTAGTCTGTGATTGTATTTTAATTTTCTACATTTTGAGGTAAAAAGTACCTCATAAACATTTTCATTTTCAAATATTTTTAGCCTATCTACCTACATCATTGCTAGTTTTTAATCTTAATGCTTCCTTTCTTTTTCTTCTGTGTAGCTAAATTAACCTACTCTTAACTTTTATTATTTTATCAACTTTAATTTATCATTTTTATTCTTTTTTCTTTTATTTAGTTTATGTTTAGTTTTCTTTAGCCCTCTTTGTTGAGTTTTAAAATTTTATTTTGAAAGAATTCTAGTTATATAGAGGAATTGCCAGTGTAATAAAATTTCTGCATATTCTCAACCCTGCTTTCCTTAATGTTAATATCTTGTATGCTCATGGGGTATTTATTAAAATTAAGAAATAACACAAACAGAATACTATTAATTAAATAAGATTAACTTATAAGAATGATTTGCTGTATTTTCCAGTTGTTGTAAATCTTGTTCTAATTTCTATTGTAAATACTACACACAATATATACACAAGAAGTGAATGTTGCCCATAATTTCTATTAAGCTTTTAGTTTGAAAGTGAAGTGACAAGCGTTAATCACTCAGTCATGTCTGATATTTTGCGACCCTATGGATTGTAACCTTCCAGGCTTCTCTGTCTACGGATTTCTCCAGGCAGGAACACTGGAGTGGGTAGCCATTCCCTTCTCCAGTGGATCTTCCCAACCCAGGGATCAACCCAGGTCTCCTGCATTGCAGGCAGATTCTTTACAGTCTGAGCCACCAGGGATTAACATGAAATTCTGAAAAACAACACGTAGAGCACTCACATACATTTTGCCCAATTTCTCCCATTTGTTCAGTTCAGTTCAGTTGCTCAGTCGTGTCCAACTGTTTGCAACCCCATGAATCGCAGCATGCCAGGCCTCCCTGTCCATCACCAACTCCTGGAGTTCACTCAGACTCACGTCCATCGAGCCAGTGATGCCATCCAGCCATTTCATCCTCTGTCGTCCCCTTCACCTCCTGCCCCCAATCCCTCCCAGCATCAGAGTCTTTTCCAATGAGTCAACTCTTTGCATCAGGTGGCCAAAGTACTGGAGTTTCAGCTGATCTCCTTCAGAATGGACTGGTTGGATCTCCTTGTAGTCCAAGGGACTCTCAAGAGTCTTCTCCAACACCACAGTTCAAAGGCATCAATTCTTCGGCACTCAGCCTTCTTCACAGTCCAACTCTCACATCCATACATGACCACAGGAAAAACCATACCTTGACTAGACGAACCTTTGTTGGCAAAGTAATGTCTCCGCTTCTGAATATGCTATCTAGGTTGGTCATAACTTTCTTTCCAAGGAGTAAGCGTCTTTTAATTTCATGGCTGCAGTCACCATCTGCAGTTATTTTGGAGCCCCAAAAATAAAGTCTGACACTGTTTCCACTGTTTCCCCATCTGTTTCCCATGAAGTGATGGGACTGGATGCCATGATCTTTGTTTTCTGAATGTTGACCTTTAAACCAACTTTTTCACTCTCCTCTTTCACTTTCATCAAGAGGCTTTTCAGTTCCTCTTCACTTTCTGCCATACGGCTGCTGTCATCTGGATATCTGAGGTTATTGATATTTCTCCCGGCAGTCTTGATTCCAGCTTATGTTTCTTCCAGTCCAGAGTTTCTCATGATATAATCTGCATATACGTTAAATAAGCAGGGTGACAATATACAGCCTTGACGAACTCCTTTTCCTATTTGGAACCAGTCTGTTGTTCCATGTCCATTTCTAACTGTTGCTTCCTGAACTGCATACAAATTTCTCAAGAGGCAGATCAGGTGGTCTGGTATTCCCATCTCTTTCAGAATTTTCCACAGTTTATTGTGATCCACACAGTCAAAGGCTTTGGCATAGTCAATAAAGCAGAAATCGATGTTTTTCTGGAACTCTCTTGCTTTTTCCATGATCCAGCAGATATTTGCAATTTGATCTCGGGTTCCTCTGCCTTTTGTAAATCCAGCTTGAACATCTGGAAATTCATGGTTCACATATTGCTGAAGCCTGGCTTGGAGAATTTTGAGCATTACTTTACTAGTATGTGAGATGAGTGCAATTGTGCGGTAGTTTGAGCATTCTTTGGCATTGCCTTTCTTTGGGATTGGAATGAAAACTGACCTTTTCCAGTCCTGTGGCCACTGCTGAGTTTTCTGAATTTGTGGGCATATTGAGTGCAGCACTTTCACAGCATCATCTTTCAGGATTTGAAGTAGCTCAACTGGAATTCCATCACCTGCACGAGCTTTGTTCATAGTGATGCTTTCTAAGGCCCACTTGACTTCACATTCCAAGATGTCTGGTTCTAGGTGAGTGATCAACCATCATGATTATCTGGGTCATGAAGATCTTTTTTGTACAGTTTTTCTGTGTATTCTTGCCATCTCTTCTTAATATCTTCTGCTTCTATTAGGTCCATACCATTTCTGTCCTTTATTGTGCCCATCCTTGCATGAAATCTTCCCTTGATATCTCTAATTTTCTTGAAGAAATCTCTAGTCTTTCCCGTTGTGTTGTTTTCCTCTATTTCTTTGCATTGATCGCTGAAGAAGGCTTTCTTATGTCTTTTTGCTATTCTTTGGAACTCTGCATTCAGATGTTTATATCTTTCCTTTTCTCCCTTGCTTTTTGCTTCTCTTCTTTTCAGAGCTATTTTTAAGGCCTCCCCAGACACCCATTTTGCCTTTTTGCTTTTCTTTTCCATGGGATGGTCTTGATCCCTGTCTCCTGTACAATGTCATGAACCTCATGCCATAGTTCATCAGGCACTCTGTCTATCAGATCTAGGTCCTTAAATCTATTTCTCACTTCCACTGTAGAATCATAAGGGATTTGATTTAGGTCATACCTGAATGGTCTAGGGTTTTCCCTCCTTTCTTCAATTTCTGTCTGAATTTTGCAATAAGGAGTTCATGGTCTGAGCCACAATCAGCTCCTGGTCTTTTTTTTTTTTTCTGACTGTATAGAGCTTCTCCATCTTTGGCTGCAAAGATTGGCCATCTGGTAATGTCCATGTGTAGAGTCTTCTCTTGTGTTATTGGAAGAGGGTGTTTGTTATGATCAGTGCATTTTCTTGGCAAAACTCTATTACCCTTTGCCCTGCTTCATTCTGTATTCAAAGGCCAAATTTGCTGTTACTCCAGGTGTTTCTTGACTTCCTACTTTTGCATTCCAGTCCCCTATAATGAAAAGGACATCTTTTTTGGGTGCTAGTTCTAAAAGGTCTTGTAGATCTTCATAGAACTGTTCAACTTCAGCTTCTTCAGCATTACTGGTTGGGGCATAGACTTGGATTACCAGGATTTTGAATGGTTTGCCTTGGAAATGAACAGAGATCATTCTGTCGTTTTTGAGATTGCATCCAAGTACTGCATTTCGGACTCTTTTGTTGACCATCATGGCCACTCCATTTCTTCTAAGGGATTCCTGCCTGCAGTAGTAGATATAATGGTCATCTGAGTTAAATTCACCCATTCCAGTCCATTTCAGTTTGCTGATTCCTAGAATGTCCACATTCACTCTTGCCATCTCTTGTTTGACCACTTCCAATTTGCTTTGATTCATGGACCTGACATCCAGGTTCCTATGCAATATTGTTCTTTACAGCATCAGACCTTGCTTCTATCACCAGTCACATCCACAGCTGGGTATTGTTTTTGCTTTGGCTCCATCCCTTCATTCTTTCTCGAGTTATTTCTCCACTGATCTCCAGTAGCATATTGGGCACCTACTGACCTGGGGAGTTCTTCTTTCAGTATCCTATCATTTTGCCTTTTCATACTGTTCATAGGGTTCTCAAGGCAAGAATACTGAAGTGGTTTGCCATTCCCTTCTCCAGTGGACCAGATTCTGTCAGATCTCTCCACCATGACCCTCCCATCTTGGGTTGCCCCACGGGCATGGCTTAGTTTCATTGAGTTAGACAAGGCTGTGGTCCTAGTGTGATTAGATTGACTAGTTTTCTGTGAGTATGGTTTCAGTGTGTCTGCCCTCTGATGCCCTCTTGCAACACCTACCGTCTTACTTGGGTTTCTCTTACCTTGGGCGTGGGGTATCTCTTCACGGCTACTCCAGCGAAGTGCAGCTGCTGCTCCTTAACTTGGATAAGGGGTATCTCCTCACCACCGCCCTTCCTGACCTTCAATGTGGGATAGCTCCTCTAGGCCCTCCTATGCCCACGCAGCCACGGCTCCTTGGACGTGGGGTTGGTCCTCCTGGCCGCCGCCCCTGGCCTCAGGCATGGGGGCGTGGGGTAGCTCCTCCCAGCCACCGCTCCCATTTGTAACATATTGGAAAACTATAATAAAACATCACCAACTGGAATATTGCCATGATACAGTCAATATACACAAAATTTTCATCACCAATGGGATCTTTATCTTCCCTTCCTATAGCCACACCCTTCCTTTCCATCTCACTCCTTCCTTAATTGCTGATAATCAGTAAGCCCTTGCCTGCCCAAATCTAAAGCTTTGTCATATTAAGAATGTTATGTAAATTGAATCATACATTATGTAAGTTTTTTTGTTACTGGCTTTTTAAAAACTTAGCATAACTCGCTGGAAATTCATCAAAGATATCATGTATGAAAGAAAGAGTTAGTCACTCAGTTTTGTTTGACTCTTTGCAACCCCATGGCATCTGGTCCCATCACTTCATGGTAAATAGATGGGGAAACAGTGGAAACAGTGTCAGACTTTATTTTTGGGGGCTCCAAAATCACTGCAGATGGTGATTGGAGCCATGAAATTAAAAGACACTTACTCTTGGAAAGAAAGTTATGACCAACCTAGATAGCATATTAAAAAGCAGATATTACTTTGCCAACAAAGGTCCGTCTAGTCAAGGCTATGGTTTTTCCAGTGGTCATGTATGGATGTGAGAATTGGACTGTGAAGAAGGCTGAGCACTGAAGAATTGATGCTTTTGAACTGTGGTGTTGGATAAGACTCTTGAGAGTCCCTTGAACTGCAAGGACGTCCAACCAGTCCATCCTAAAGGAGATCAGTCCTGGGTGTTCATTGGAAGGACTGATGCTGAGGCTGAAACTCCAGTACTTTGGCCACCTCATGCGAAGAGTTGACTCTTTGGAGAAGACCCTGAACCTGGGAGGGATTGAGGGCAGGAGGAGAAGGGGATAACAGAGGATGAGATGGCTGGATGACATCACTGACTCAATGCACATGAGTTTGGGTGAACTCCGGGAGTTGTGATGGACAGGGAGGTTGGCGTGCTGCAATTTATGGGGTCTCAAAGAGTCGGACATGACTGAGCGACTGAACTGAACTAAACTTGCAACCCCATGGACTGTATTCTGCCAAGCTCCTCTGGCCTTGGGATTCTCCAGGCAAGAACAGTGGAGTGGGTTGCCATTGCCTTCTCCAGGGGATCTTCCTGACCCAGGTATAACTCTCTGGAAATTCATCAAGGATATTATGTATATAAACAGTTAGTTTCTTTGCAATGTTGAACAGATTTTATGGTATGGTTTGCACTACTATTTGTTTAACAGTTTACTTGTTGTTTCTAGTTTGGAACTATTACAAATAAAGCTACTGTAAGCATTAGCTTACAGGGTTTTTGTGAACATAAGTCTACATTTCTATGGGATAAGTATTCATGAATGCAATTGCTTTGTTGTAGGGTAGTTGCACGTTTAGATATTTTTTAAGTAACTGCCAAGTTATTTTCCAGAATGGGTCCACCATTTAATATGCCTACCCACAATGTTTGAGTAATCCAGATTGTCTACATTTTCACCAAAATTAATGTTTCTAATATTTTAAAATTTTAATCCATTTTTGGTAAAGTGGATGGAATATAAACGTTACCATTAATGATAGTGCAGTCATAATATCGTACAAACATCATTATTTGCTCCAGAACATTTTTTACCCCAAAGGTAAATGAAACATATAGGGGCCTTGTGGGTTTGTAAACACAGATGCCCTTCTGTCTTCCATTTCTTATAGGTAAGACTCCAGCCTCTATGATCTTCTTTAAGTTCTGAAAGATGGTTTCCAACAGTTGCTAATCAAAGGAGGAGCAGCCAAAAATTAAAGGGACCAGAGAATCTCATCAAGATTGGGGGGCTTCCCTGGTGGTGCAGTGGATGAGAATCCACCTGCCAGTGCAGGGAACGTGGGTTGGATCCTTGGTCTGGGAAGGGTTCCACGTGCCATGGAGCAACTAAGCCAGTGCACCACAACTACTGAACCTGTGTGTTGCAATAACTGAGCCTGTGTGCTGCAACTCCTGAAGCCCATGTCCCTAGAACCTGTGCTGCACCACAAGAGAAGCCACCTCAATGAGAAGCCTATGTACAGCAACTAGAGAGCAGCTCCAATTTTCTGCAACTAGAGAAAGCCTGCATGCAGCAACAAAGACTCAGAGCAACCAAAAAAAATAAATAAAGATAGAAAAAATTAAAAAATAAAAGATTAGGTCACCCAGCCACCTGGGTTGAGATTAAATGAGTGCAAGTCCTGCTCACCTTCTAATCTTGTCAGAGACCCCACCTTTGAACCACTACTCATCAAATCCTCTGGGGTTGACACACCAGTCAGAAGCAATAAAGCTATACTTTTCTATTTCAACCAAAACTCTGTCCCTGGATTTTAATTCATATTCACATACAGAGTCTTAGCTTTCCTTAATGTAAATCCCATACCTGCTAAGCAATCACTGCCCATCCTTATCTCTCCTCAGTGCTTGTATATCTAAACCACTAATCTGCTTTTTGTCTCTATCAGTTCAGTTCATTTGCTCAGTTGTGTCTGACTCTTTGCAACCCCATGGACGTCCATCAGCAACTTCTGCAGCTTACTCAAACCCATGTCCATTGAGTTGGTGATGCCATCCAACCATCTCATCATCTGTCATCCTCTCATCCTCCTGCCTTCAATCTTTCTGGAAGCCTATGTCACTAGAACCTGTGCGTCACAAGAGAAGCTCCAATAAGAACTAGAAAAGATTACTTTTCATTCCAATCCCAAAGAAGGGCAATGCCAAAGAATGTTCAAACTACTGCACAATTGCACTCATCTAACAGGCTAGTATGAAAAGGCAAAATGATGGGATACTGAAAGAGAAACTCCCCAGGTCAGCAGGTGCCCAATATGCTACTGGAGATCAGTGGAGAAATAACTCCAGAAAGAATGAAGGGATGGAGCCAAAGCAAAAACAATACCCAGTGTGGATACAACTGGTGACAGAAGCAAGGTCCGATGCTGTAAAGAGCAATATTGCATAGGAACCTGGAATGTCAGGTCCATGAATCAAGGCAAACTGGAAGTGGTCAAACAAGAGATGGCAAGAGTGAATGTCGACATTCTAGAAATCAGTGAACTGAAATGGACTGGAATAGGTGAATTTAACTCAGATGACCATTATATCTACTACTGCGGGCAGGAATCCCTTAGAAGAAATGGAGTGGCCATCATGGTCAACAAAAGAGTCCAAAATGCAGTACTGGGATGTAATCTCAAAAACGACAGAATGATCTCTGTTCCTTTCCAAGGCAAACCATTAAAAATCCTGGTAATCCAAGTCTATGCCCCAACCAGTAATGCTGAAGAAGCTGAAGTTGAACAGTTCTATGGAGACCTACAAGACCTTTTAGAACTAACACCCAAAAAAGATGTCCTTTTCATTATAGGGGACTGGAATGCAAAAGTAGGAAGTCAAGAAACACCTGGAGTAACAGGCAAATTTGGCCTTGGAATACAGAATGAAGCAGAGCAAAGACTAATAGAGTTTTGCCAAGAAAATGCACTGGTCATAGCAAACACCCTCTTCCAACAACACAAGAGAAGACTCTATATGTGGACATCACCAGATGGTCAACACCGAAATCAGATTGATTATATTCTTTGCAGCCAAAGATGGAGAAGCTCTATACAGTCAGCAAAAACAAGACTGGGAGCTGACTGTGGCTCAGACCATGAACTCCTTACTGACAAATTCAGACAGAAATTGAAGAAAGTAGGGAAAACCACTCGACCATTCAGGTATGACCTAAATCAAATCCCTTATGATTATACAATGGAAGTGAGAAATAGATTTAAGGGCCTAGATCTGATAGATAGAGTGCCTGATGAACTATGGACGGAGGTTTGTGACATTGTATAGGAGACAGGGATCAAGACCATCCCCATGGAAAAGAAATGCAAAAAAGCAAAATGGCTGTCTGGGGAGGCCTTACAAATAGCTGTGAAAAGAAGAGAAGCGAAAAGCAAAGGAAAAAGGAAAGATATAAACATCTGAATGCAGAGTTCCAAAGAATAGCAAGAAGAGATAAGAAAGCCTTTTTCAGCGATCAATGCAAAGAAATAGAGGAAAACAACAGAATGGGAAAGACTAGGGATCTCTTCAAGAAAATCAGAGATACCAAAGGAATATTTCATGCAAAAATGAGCTCAATAAAGGACAGAAATGGTATGGACTTAATAGAAGCAGAAGATATTAATAAGAGATGGCAAGAATACACAGAAGAACTGTACAAAAACGATCTTCACGATCCAGATAATCACGATGGTGTGATCACTGACCTAGAGCCAGACATCCTGGAATGTGAAGTCAAGTGGGCCTTAGAAAGCATCACTATGAACAAAGCAAGTGCAGTTGATGGAATTCCAGTTGAGTTATTCCAAATCCTGAAAGATAATGCTGTGAAAGTGCTGCACTCAATATGCCAGCAAATTCGGAAAACTCAGCAGTGGCCACAGGACTGGAAAAGGTCAGTTTTCATTCCAATCCCAAAGAAAGGCAATGCCAAAGAATGCTCAAACTACTGCACGATTGCACTCATCTCACACGTTAGTAAAGTAATGCTCAAAATTCCCTAAGCCAGGCTTCAGCAATATGTGAACCGTGAACTTCCTGATGTTCAAGCTGGTTTTAGAAAAGGCAGAGGAACCAGAGATCAAATTGCCGACATCTGCTGGATCATGGAAAAAGCAAGAGAGTTCCAGAAAAACATCGATTTCTGCTTTATTGACTATGCCAAAGCCTTTGACTGTGTGGATCACAAGAAACTGTGGAAAATTCTGAAGGAGATGGGAATACCAGAACACCTGATCTGCCTCTTGAGAAATTTGTATGCAGGTCAGGAAGCAACAGTTAGAACTGGACATGGAACAACAGACTGGTTCCAAATAGGAAAAGGATTTCGTCAAGGCTGTATATTGTCACCCTGTTTATTTAACTTCTATGCAGAGAACATCATGAGAAACGCTGGACTGGAAGAAACACAAGCTGGAATCAAGATTGCCGGGAGAAATATTAATAACCTCAGATATGCAGATGATACCACCCTTATGGCAGAAAGTGAAGAGGAACTAAAAAGCCTCTTGATGAAAGTGAAAGTGGAGAGTGAAAAAGTTGGCCTAAAGCTCAACATTCAGAAAACGAAGATCATGGCATCTGGTCCCACCACTTCATGGGAAATAGATGGGGAAACAGTGGAAACAGTGTCAGACTTTATTTTTTTCGGCTCTGAAATCACTACAGATGGTGACTGCAGCCATGAAATTAAAAGACGCTTACTCCTTGGAAGGAAAGTTATCCAATCCAGATAGCATATTCAAAAGCAGAGACATTACTTTGCCAACAAAGGTTCGTCTAGTCAAGGCTATGGTTTTTCCTGTGGTCATGTATGGATGTGAGAGTTGGACTGTGAAGAAGGCTGAGTGCCAAAGAATTGATGGTTTTGAACTGTGGTGTTGGAGAAGACTCTTGAGAGTCCCTTGGACTTCAAGGAGATTCAAGCAGTCCATTCTGAAGGAGACCAGCCCTGGGATTTCTTTGGAAGGAATGATGCTAAAGCTGAAACTCCAGTACTTTGGCCACCTCATGCAAAGAGTTGACTCATTGGAAACGACTCTGATGCTGGGAGGGATTGGGAGCAGGAGGAGAAGGGGTCGACAGAGGATGAGATGGCTGGATGGCATCACTGACTCAATGGACATGAGTCTGAGTGAACTACGGGAGTTGGTGATGGACAGGGAGGCCTGGCATGCTGCGATTCATGGGGTCGCAAAGAGTTGGACAGGACTGAGCGACTGATTAAAAAAAAAACAAAAAAAACAGGCTAGCAAAGCAATGCTCAAAATTTTCCAAGCCAGGCTTCAACAGTACATGAGTTGAGAAGTTCCAGATGCTCAAGTTGGATTTAGAAAAGGCACAGCAACCACAGATTAAATTGCATCATACAAAAAGCAAGAGAATTCCAGAAAAACGTCTACTTCTGTTTTGTCTCTATGAATTTGCCTATTTTGTATAATTGGCAGAAATGGGATATAGAACATATGGCCTTTTGTGTTTGGCTTCTTCCACCTACTGAAAGTTCATTAATATTGCAGAATGTATTAATATCATTTCTTCATTCCTTTTGATGGCTGAATAATACTTCATTGTATTTCCTTTTTGGTGACCATGTATTCATTGTTAGCATTCAGAAATAGAATTCATTTTTAAATTTTTATCATATATCAAATGATTGTGCTAAAATCATTAAAATATTTTTATAAGTTTTTTTCTTCTATTTTGTATATTCCTTGGTATTTTCTATGAAATAATCATATTATCTGCAAATAGAAAACATTTTATTTTTTCTGATTTGTATGCATTTTCTTACCTTTTTAATCTTACTGCATTGGCTAGAATTTCCAATCTTGTGCTGTGTGAGTGGTCAAAGTGGACATTCTTGCCTTATTCCTAATCATAAGAGGAAATTATCATCTTTCAGAATTTTAGCCATAGGCTTTTTTTCTGTTCTTTATCAATTTAAGGAAGTTTCTTTGTATTCAAAGTTCTCTGATTTTTTTTATCATAAATTATTTATTTATTTTTCTAGGTTCTTGAGATGAAATCTTAGGTTAATTTTAGACTTTCACTTTTCAATAATATGAATTTAGTGCTATAAATTTCCTTCTTAGCACTGATTTTGTTGTGTCTCACAAATTTTGATATGTTGTATATTCACTTTAATTCAAAGTAATGCATTTAATAAATTTTTCCTTGAGACTTCTTCTCTGATCATGCATTATTTAAAAGCATGTTGGTTACCCAATGTTTGGAAATTTTCCTTTTATGTTTCTATTATTGAATTCTGTTTCTATTATAGACAGGGACAATATTTGTATGGGTTCAATTTCACTTTTATGTCACTAAAATTGTATTAAGTATTTTGAAGATTGTTTTATGATTCATGATATGGTCGATTTTGGTATATGTTTTATGGGCCTTGTTAAAAATGTGTATTCTGTTGTTGGACATGTATGTGTTTTATGAATGTTGATTAGATCTTTGTTGAGAGTATTGTGTTCTATATTTTTTTTTTATTTTTCTGTCTAATTTTCTATCTCTATGTGAGAGAAGGATCTTGACGTTTAATTATACTTGTGGAATTTTCTTTTTATCTTTTCAGTTCTATCAGCTGTTTTCATTTCACAGATTTTGTAGCCAAGTAGTTTCATATTTAGGTTTTCTATGTCTTACTGTTGCTGCTGCTGCTGCTAAGTCTCTTCAGTCGTGTCTGACTCTGTGCGACCCCATAGATTGCAGCCCACCAGGCTCCCCCATCCCTGGGATTCTCCAGGCAAGAACACTAGAGTGGGTTGCCATTTCCTTCTCCAGTGCGTGAAAGTGAAGTTGCTCAGTCGTGTCTGACTCTTTGTGACCCCATGGACTGCAGCCTACCAGGCTCCTCCGTCCATGGGATTTTCCGGGGAAGAGTACCGGAGTAGAGTGCCATTGCCTTCTCTGCTATATCTTACTAGTAGATGGATACTCTTATTAACATCATTAATTTATAATTTCCCATCTCTGGAATTGATTATTTTCTTTACTCTGATTTTTATGTTTTTCTGATATTGAAATGCTCACTCTTTCTTTTCATTAGTGTTTTCATACTATATATAAATATTTTTCCATCTTTTACTTTCATTGTGCCTATAGTGTTATAGTTGAAGTGAGTTCCTTTTAAGAAGTACACAAGTGGGTCATGTTCTTTAATCCATTTTCCTAACCTCTCATATTTATTGGATTAGTTAGGCAATTTGCACTTAATTTATCAGTATATCAGGATTTTCTTTCTCCTTGTTCGTGTTTCCATGTTGCAAGCTTCTGAGATATGCAAAGCAAAAATATAGCTCAGAGAACTAGTCGCTGTACCATTTCTTATTTACAGAGACCCTCAACTGGGTTTTCTTCTTTTCTCTACCTTTCAGAGTCTTCCTGAGCTTGCTCTCTGTATGGTGCCTGAAAATTTCAGTTGTACTTGGTGGGAGGAATAAGGAAAACAGTGTCTATTTGACCTAAGAAGCAGTAATTCCTCAAAAAAATAATAATTTGGAAATTATTTGTTCTGTATTCTTTTATGTAATGGTCAGTCAGATGTGGTCATGAGAGGAGATAAATGAGAGGCTATGGAAAAAAGTATATTACATTCACAAGTCTTAGAAACAGGAGGCACAGCACACTTAACAGGACAATATAGAAAAGTATCAGCATTAGTTAGGAGCAGAAAGGGCAGGGGTAAGGGGAGAACATCTGTCATGGTCTTTATTAAAGTTTCTACCAAAAAAAGGCAGGGCAGGGAAGGATAAACACCTTAGGATTGGATACTTTGGGTCATGGTGGAGAGGTCTGACAGATTGTGGTCCACTGGAAAAAGGAATGGCAAACCACTTCAGTATTCTTGCCTTGAGAACCCCATGAACAGTATCAAAAGGCAAAATGATAGGATACTGAAAGAGGAACTCCCCAGATCAGTAGGTGCCCGATATGCTACTGGAGATCAGTGGAGAAATAACTCCAGAAAGAATGAAGGGATGGAGCCAAAGCAAAAACAATACCCAGCTGTGGATGTGACTGGTGATAGAAGCAAGGTTCAATGCTATAAAGAGCAATATTGCATAGGAACCTGGAATGTTAGGTACATTAATCAAGGCAAACTGGAAGTGATCAAACAGGAGATGGAAAGAGTGAATGTCGACATTCTAGGGATCAGCAAACTGAAATGGATTGGAATAGGTGCATTTAACTCAGATGACCATTATATCTACTACTGCGGGCAGGAATCCCTTAGAGAAATGGAGTAGCCATCATGGTCCAAAAAAGTGTCCGAAATGCAGGACTTGGATGCAATCTCAAAAACAACAGAATGATCTCTGTTCCTTTCCAAGGCAAACCATTCAAAATCCTGGTAATCCAAGTCTATGCCCCAACCAGTAACGCTGAAGAAGCTGAAGTTGAACGGTTCTATGAAGACCTACAAGACCTTTTAGAACTAACACCCAAAAAAGATGTCCTTTTCATTATAGGGGACTGGAATGCAGAAGTAGGAAGTCAAGAAACACCTGGAGTAACAGGCAAATTTGGCCTTGGAATACAGAATGAAGCAGGGCAAAGACTAATAGAGTTTTGCCAAGAAATTCCACTGGTCATAAAAAACACCCTCTTCCAACAACACCAGAGAAGACTCTATACATGGACATCACCAGATGGTCAACACCGAAATCAGATTGATTATATTCTTTGCAGCCAAAGATGGAGAAGCTCTAAAGTCAGCAAAAACAAGACTGGGAGCTGACTGTGGCTCAGGCCATGAACTCCTTACTGACAAATTCAGACAGAAATTGAAGAAAGCAGGGAAAACCACTAGACTGGGTGATATTTAGGTGATATGACCTAAATCAAATCCCTTATGATTATACAATGGAAGTGAGAAATAGATTTAAGGGCCTAGAACTGATAGATAGAGTGCCTGATGAACTATGGACGGAGGTTTGTGACATTGTACAGGAGACAGGGATCAAGACCATCCCCATGGAAAAGAAATGCAAAAAAGCAAAATGGCTGTCTGGGGAGGCCTTCCAAATAGCTGTGAAAAGAAGAGAAGTTTCAAAAAGCAAAGGAGAAAAGGAAAGACATAAGCATCTGAATGCAGAGTTCCAAAGAATAGCAAGGAGAGAAAAGAAAACCTTCCTCAGTGATCAATGCAAAGAAATAGAGGAAAACAACAGAATGGGAAAGACTAGAGATCTCTTCAAGAAAATTAGAGACGTCTAGTAAACATTTCATGCAAAGATGGGCTCGATAAAAGACAGAAATGGTATGGACCTAACAGAAGCAGAAGATATTAATAAGAGATGGCAAGAATACACAGAAGAACTGTACAAAAAAGAGCTTCACAACCCAGATAATCACGATGGTGTGATCACTGACCTAGAGCCAGACATCCTGGAATGTGAAGTCAAGTGGGCCTTAGAAAGCATCACTATGAACAAAGCTAGTGGAGGTGATGGAATTCCAGTTGAGCTACTTCAAATCCTGAAAGATGATGCTGTGAAAGTGCTGCACTCAATATGCCAGCAAATTTGGAAAACTCAGCAGTGGCCATGGGACTGGAAAAGGTCAGTTTTTGGTCCACTCCCAAAGAAAGGCAATGCCAGAGAATGCTCAAACTACCACACAATTGCACTCATCTCACACGCTAGTAAAGTAATGCTCAAAATTCTCCAAGCCAGGCTTCAGCAATACATGAACCACGAACTTCCTGATATTCAAGCTGTTTTTAGGAAAGGCAGAGGAACCAGAGATCAAATTGCCAATATCCGCTGGATCATGGAAGAAGCAAGAGAGTTCCAGAAAAACATCTATTTCTGCTTTCTTGACTATGCCAAAGCCTTTGACTGTGTGGATCACAATAAACTGTGGAAAATTCTGAAAGAGATGGGAATACTAGACCACCTGACCTGCCTCTTCAGAAACCTATATGCAGGTCAGGAAACAACAGTTAGAACTGGACATGGAACAACAGACTGGTTCCAAATAGGAAAAGGAGTTCATCAAGGCTGTATACTGTCACCCTGCTTATTTAACTTATATGCAGAGTACATCATGAGAAACGCTGGGCTGGAGGAAGCACAAGCTGGATACAAGATTGCCAGGAGAAATATCAATAACCTCAGATATGCAGATGATACCAGCCTTATGGTAGAAAGTGAAGAGGAACTAAAAAGCCTCTTGATGAAAGTCAAAAAAAGGAGAAAAAGTTGGCTTAAAGCTCAACACTCAGAAAACGAAGATCATGGCATCTGGTCCCATCACTTCATGGAAAAAAGATGGGGAAACAGTGGAGACAGTGTAAGACTTTATTTTTTTGGGCTCCAAAATAACTGCAGATGGTGATTGCAGCAATGAAATTAAAAGATGCTTACTCCTTGGAATGAAAGTTATGACCAACCTAGATAGGATATTCAAAAGGAGAGACATTACTTTGCCAACAAGGTCCTTCTGGTCAAGGCTATGTTTTTTCCAGTGGTCATGTATGGATGTGAAAGTTGGACTGTGAAGAAAGCTGAAGGCCACAGAATGAAAGTTTTTGAACTGTGGTGTTGGAGAAGACTTGAGAGTCCTTTGGACTGCAAGCAGATCCAACCAGTCCATTTTAAAGGAGATAAGTCCTGGGTGTTCTTTGGAAGGACTGATGCTAAAGCTGAAACTCCAATACTTTGGCCACCTCATGCGAAGTGTTGACTCATTGGAAAAGACTCTGATGCTGGGAGGGATTGCGGGCAGGAGGAGAAGCGGACGACAGAGGATGAGATAGCTGAATGGCATCATTGACTCGATGGGTGTGAGTTTGGGTGAACTCCAGGAGTTGGTGATGGGCAGGGAGGCCTAGAGTGCTGCAATTCATGGGGTTGCAAAGAGTCGGACACATCTGAGCAACTGAACTGAACTGAGATGATAGGGGTAATTTTTCATTGGTGGTGCCAGGCCCTTGGTGATTGAGACAGAAGAATATTTCTGGCTGAGGTGGATGTGCAGTCCAGATAGAGGAGATATGGCTCTGGATTGGTTAGTGTTCATAATAAGGCATGATTCTGCTACACTACACTATTCTTGCAGTCTCTAAGATCTGGCTATCCTCTGGAAGGGAAACTCTCCCTAGCCAGAAAGAGTTTTAAGATGTCAAATGTCCTACTATACAAAAAATAAAAATACAATATGTCCCTTTCCTAGGGTTTATTAAATAATCAATGTTAATGTTCTAGTTACAAAAGGGAAATCTAACATTTTTATATTATTTTTATCTTTTGCAAAAAATCTGTGTATTTTTCACAGTAGTGCTTATATTTTATGGGAAAAATTATGAGAATTCAACACTCTGAACTTTCAGTAAGCAATCTTTTTCCTTACCACTGCTACCACCTTAATCACATAACGTGGTTGCTTTCTCTTTCAAAAGACATTTGTTTGTATATTATTAGTGACTTCAACACCCAATTCTTATTTTGTATATAGTGATAAAGTGATCCTGAAATGAGGGGCTGGGAGTCAGGGGATGTGGACTCCTGGGAATGGAAGCTTAATTTTTTTGAGTCCTGTTTCTTGCAGGCAAGACTCCAGCCTCTATGACCTTCCCTGAGTTCCGAAGGGCGGATTCAAATAGTTGTTAATCAAGACGGAGGGCTTCCCTTGTGGCTCAGCTTGTAAAGAATCTGCCTGCAATGCGGGAGTCCTGGGTTACATCTCTGGGTTGAGAAGATCCCCTGGAGAAGGAAAAGGCTACCCACTCCAGTATTCTGGCCTGGATAATTCCATTGACTATACAGTCCATGGGGTTACAAACAGTCAGACAGGACTGAGTGACTTTCACAAAATCAAGAGAGAAGCAGCCAAGAAACCACCTGAGGTGAGATCAAGGGACTAGAGAAGTTCATCAGTGATGAAACCCTGAACACACCCTAATCTTGTCAGCAACCCCACCTTTGAACCATTGTTGTAGGAGTTAAAGAGAAGTTGCTCATTCTTGTCCAACTCTTTGGGACCCCATAGACTGTAGGCTACCAGGTTCCTCTATCCATGGGATTTTCCAGACAAGAATACTGGAGTGGGTTGCCATTTCCTTCTCCAGGAGATCTTACCAAACCAGGGATTGAATCCGAGTATCCCATATTGTAGGCAGACGCTTTACCTTCTGAGACACTGGGGAAGTCGACTCCTTGTTTGTTGTAAAACTCCTCATCAAATCCCCCCAGGTCAGGACACATAGTTTTCAAGGGCAGGGACCCTCAGTGTTCCCCTTTGCAAGACAAATAAATAAAGCTATTCTTTCCTTCTTTACTCAAAACTCTGACATTCAATTTGGCACCCAGTACAGAGGTTGAGATTTCAGCATTCATCCCAAAGAACATCTCCCTGAGAATCAGTTGTGCCCTTAGCACAAGAATAAACAGTAGATCTAAATAGGCTCTTTATTTCTTTTTTTTTTCTCCTCCAGTTGGAATGCTACTAGAGACTTCCTCCTTATTTATAGGTCTAGCAAAATCTGTTTTCATCCATATTATTGGTATTTGTGGTCTTAGGATACACTTACTTTCTTTGGGTAAGAACATTTATCTGGGAATAATTCAGATAACTTTTTATTATGGGTTGTATCTATCATTATTTAGAAAATGAAAACTTAGAAAATTGAAATACTCATGTTAATATAACATCAACATAAATAAAATCCACATGTTAACAATATTAGAATTTATATGAAAAAACATTTTCTAAAAAAGTTCATTAATTGTAAAAATCACACTTAAGTTTTTGAAAATCTTTTTCATTTCTTGTTTAAAAAAATTCAGACGAACTCTCACATCAGTATCTGCTTTTAATATAATCTTATACTTTGTTTTTATTGAAGCATATGAAAATATGGTTTCACGTATACAATGTAGTTTGAAAAAGGAGGAATTATTTTATTCTTAATTTTAAATGATTGCAATTACTCTACTTTAATAATACATCAAAACTCAAAAAAAAAAAAAAGGTAATAAGGTAATTTATTCAAGAACAGTTGCAAGTTGGAGCCTGAAATCATATCCATAAACATTTCATACTCAGTTATATTAAAATCCATTGTTCTAGCTTGGATTTTTCAATAGATATATTATGCATGCTTGATTTTATAACATCATGAATTGGTCATTTGGAAAACAGTGAATTACTGGTATTAAAATCTTCCAAATATTGACACTTTGTATGATGCAATATCAAAACAATTTGTATGATCACTCATCTTGAGAAATTTTTTAAATATTGTAAAGCTATTTAGCTCTTTGCCCTGAATGTGCTTTCTAAAATTTTTATCTTGTTGCAAGTTTAAATTTTGCCACCTACACCAAATACCAGAGAATTTCCCCCTTGTAGTGATAAGTTACCTTCAAGCATTTCTGAGAAAATGCCTGCCAAATGCCCAATACCATAGCTAGTTGGTCAGTTTTTCTTATAAGTGGAAGTGACATTTCATGAAATAAGCTAGTTCAGCTGGCAAATCAAACAATCACACAAATATTTTTTCATCAATACAATCATTTTACTTAAGTATGTAACAGAAGAGCTTTTTCTGTATTTCCAATGTGTCACAGAGAGTATCAAAAAATATATTAACTTAAAGTTCAAGATATGAGAAAGTTAATTATTTCACGTCTTCCTCAAAACATTCTTAGAGAAACTTATTTGTTTCCTGTGAGTGGTGACAGGATATGATGATTACTGTTAAACTAAGGTGGAAGTGTTTTGATTTGTGCTAAGTAGTTGCCAGTCTAATTTGACAGTTTTTATACCAGCTGTGCAAAAATTAACACACTTAAAAAGGAAATGAATGCCTTAATATTATTACCTAAAAATTATTATAAAATAGTTTTGATTTTGCAGTTGTACTATGTTTTATTCCCCTTGAACCTCAATCTAAGATCTACTTGATAATTTTTGCCACCAAATTACCACCTGCCACAAATATCACCAAAACCTTCTTACTCAAAATTCCCACAATTTCAACTTCTGCTACCAACAAAATAAATAAATATCAATAACTACTATATAAAAAGTAGCTAAAATAACTCATTTCTATTATTTTTTGCCTTAACATACAATGTATAATTCCCTCACACATCACTGTTCCAGGAGGGTCACAAAATAAGAAAATCAATAAACAAAAATGTCATGGGTTAAATCCAGCACTTTATAACTATGTATCTCCAAAATTTGTTTTTAACAAATTTATCTCAATATCTCTTTAGAAAGAGATCAGACCCCAGCCAGGAAACAATATCAGGCTTCATCTTAACAAAATTCCAGAGGGGGAACAACAAAAAAACAGAAAAGACAAAACAGAAACATAACCATGCTGAGAGTGTCTTGGATCATGAGATAAAAGCCTCAACATTGGTTTCATATTTGAATATATGGAGTTCTAAAGAATTCTGTGGATATACATTTATCCAGAAACATTTGCATTCTAGTATATACAAAAAAGACTGAAATGTGATTAGGCATGTTGCTTCATCATAGATGTCTCATAAGAGCAACAGAGTAGTCATCGCCACATTTTTTAGTTAAACTTAGTAATTTGACTGTATACATAGTCAAAGTTGAGATAACTGCTGTCTGTTGTTTGTCACTTGGAGACCTGTTTACTATTTCACTTGTCATTTAATTTGTCAGAACCTACAAATGTTTGTCACTCAGAAAACAGTGTCAGACTTTAATATTTGGGGCTCCAAAATCACTGCAGATGGTGATTGCAGCCATGAAATTAAAAGACGCTTACTCCTTGGAAGAAAAGTTATGACCAACCTAGATAGCATATTGAAAAGCAGAGACATTACTTTGCCAACAAAGGTCCACCTAGTCAAGGCTATGGTTTTTCCTGTGGTCATGTATGGATGTGAGAGTTGGACTGTGAAGAAAGCTGATCACCAAAGAATTGATGCTTTTGAACTGTGGTGTTGTAGCAGACTCTTGAGTCCCTTGGACTGCAAGGAGATCCAACCAGTCCATTCTGAAGGAGATCAGTCCTGAGTGTTCTTTGGAAGGAATGATGCTAAAGCTGAAACTCCAGTACTTTGGCCACCTCATGCGAAGAGTTGACTCATTGGAAAAGACTCTGATTCTGGGAGGGATTGGGGGAAGGAGGAATAGGGGACGACAGAGGATGAGATGGCTGGATGGCATCACTGACTCGATGGACGTGAGTTTGGGTGAACTCCAGGAGATGGTGATGGACAGGGAGACCTGGCGTGCTGCGATCCATGGGGTCACAAAGAGTCGGACACGACTGAGTGACTGAACTGAACTGAACTGAACTAGCAGGGTATTTACAATAAATTCTATTCAATTACAAATTAAGACATGTTTCCCCATTTTCTACAATGCTTTGAAAATTCTGGGTAGACGTCTCTGGGTTTTATATCAGATCCAGTTTCCACTTAATGTACTCTTCCCTATTCTATAATCTCTTAAGAAATGAATATTCTTTCCCTATGCCTTATTTGTGAACATTCCTTTCAATCTACTTCATATTAAAATGTAGTTCAATAGTGTTTAATTCAATATTTAACTCACCTGTCATTTAGGTACCAAGTATTGAGTTTAAACCTTACATATACTAGCATTCATATGTTTCTCAAAATTTCTTATATCCATCATGTTAAATAAATGTATGTTAGGATGAGGGGTGATGATAAATAAAATACAATAGATACCAGGAAGGTACCTATCTGCATTGGTAGATGAACTCTTTTATCACTGAACCACCAGGTAAGTCCCTATTTATAAGCTAGGAACTTAATTTTTAAACACAATGATTAGGTTGATTTACACAATACCAATTAATTAAAAATACTTACTCTATTATTGAGAAGACTAGAGGTTAAGAGGTAGGAACTTTTAGCTTTCAATCAGAGGCCTTTCTAGAATAAGATGAGGGTTTACCATGTATATTTATTTATTTAACAAATGTGGTTGCAGTTTCTGATCTAGTATATAATAAGCTTGAAAGCCACAGCTCTATCCTAATAAGTAAAATCCTGAACAAACTGAAAACTCAACTCATCTTAGATCCCTAAGAGAAGTGAGGTCACAAAGCAAACCACTATGTCCCAAATTCCATGGCGTTGCAAAGAGTTGGACACGACAGAGCAACTAAGCACATCCCCCAAATGGAGAAACAACAGGTGAATACAGATAATCACAACTTACCATGAACTGAAACCTATGTTGAAATCAATATCAGGTAGGCAAACCCAAAAAAGAATCATGGAGCTGCTGGTGATATCAGTGCAGATAAAGTTGAGAGTTAAGAACTCCAGGGGAATCTGATATATGAAAATCCCTATGGTTTTGTGACTTCTACCTCCAGGAGGTCTACCAGACCCTTATAGTGAAAATGTGAGAAAAATTCCCTCATGCTTCCAGAAGGCGAAGAGAAAAAGAATTATTTATAAAATACTCTGCTGTGCTTAGTCGCTCAGTCGTGTCTGACTCTTTGTGACTCTATGGACTGTAGGCTGCCAGGCTCCTCTGTCCATGGGATTTTCCAGGCAAGAATACTGGAGTGGGTTGCCATGCCCTCCTCTAGCGGATCTTCCCAACTCAGGGATTGAACCCAGGTCTCCTGCATTGCAGGCAGATTCTTTACCAATTGAGCCACCAGAGAAGCCCAAAAATACTCCAGGGCAATGGTTAAGACTCCACACTCCCAATGCAGGGATCTGGGTTCTATCTTTGGTCAGGGAATTAGATCCCACATGCTGCAACTAAAGATCCCACATATTACAATTAAGATCAAAGATTCCATGTTCCACAACTAAGACCTGGTGCAGCCAAATGAATAAATAAATATTTTTAAAAAAGAAAACTACTCAGAGCATCTGTTCTTATCATGGTCTGCTCACAGGAGCAACTATTTAAGCAGAAGTTATACTGCTAGAGTTCTATCAGAACCCTAGTAAGAAGCGGAATGCCCAACTTCAGTTGTTTCTATCCTTCCATGACAGGGAACAGAAATACCAAACCCCAGCCCACTCTAGCCATCTTTTCCTACTAAAAAAAAAAAAGGATATTGAGAAGTACTAGTGAAGTTCACAGAGGCACACACTCAAAAGACTAAAATTTAATGAATCAAAGGACTATAGAATGCTTCCTCTCTCCCAGTGCCTTATCATTGAGGTTGAAATTGTTAGTCAGTAAACGTAGGAACTCTGAGACCTCAACCTGTTTCAATAAATATCCTATTCCATTTACCTAAAACTATACCCTTTGTCCCAAATTCTTGGCTCTCAGAGGCTGTGTACTGAGTGTACCAGCACTCAGGTTCAAGAAAGGGTAATAATTAACTTCTGTTCCATATGCCTGAGGGGAAAAAAAATTGGTGATCATTAATCTTTAGCTCATATGTCTGGTCCATTGTAAAATGGCCAGTGGTCATGAGAAAAGGTCAAGGGATGGCAACTTAATGACTAAGAAAACTAAGAATCTGAGGATCAAAAGAAGCCATAAAGATGTCAAGTAAAGCATTGTGACCTTTAAGCTGATGGCTTAGAAATGACATATGTTAAAAGTAAGAACTAATCAGAAGTGTACAAATCAATACTAGTAAGAAAATAAACTGCTGTAAGTCCAGTCTTTTGGGGTATTTCACCCCCTCTCAGTGTCTATGCTGAGAGCTTGTATTTCCTTTCTCTCTGAAATAAATCCTGTTTGCTTGCTACCATGAGAGTTTGCATGTTTGAGTTCATTCTTCAGCTGCCCAAACAAGAACTTGGATTCCCGTTTCACCATCACATTATAAAAAACCTATCTATACAGTTTCTTTTACCTAGTACATGATGTCTGTCCATTAAGGAAAAAATTATAAGACATAATAAAAGACAAAATCACATTTTGAGTATAACGAGTAAGCATAAACAAGGTTCGGATATGGCAGGGATGCTAGAACAATCAAATCAGAAATTTAAAAGGACTACAATTAACGAAACAGAGTAGGACCCTGCAGGACTGTCCAGGGTATAAAAACTCCTTCGTGTTCCTTTTTTCTTGTCTGAAGGAAAAGGACTTCAGTCTCCTAGACCTTCTCTGAGTTCCAAAGAGAAGACTCAAACAGTATCTAATTAGGGAAGTGAGAGCATGCAGAGACAAAGAAAAAGCAGTCAAGGAACAATAATGCAGCAAAAAAGCAGAGCCCTAGTTCCTCTTCAAGGGATATACCTTCAAGGGATATACATAACAATCCGATACATATCTTTTGAGTTCTTCTACAGGAACTAAGGCCACCACCCAGGTGGAGGTCAGTAATTTCAGACTTAGAAGCAGCATGTAGACTCCAGACTGGTTAGAAACAGAAGGCTGATGATTGAGATGTTTGAAACACCATCTTATTACCTCAGCACCAACAAATCAGAAGAAAGTTGCACACACTGCAGCCCCTTCTTCTCCCCTAGTATTGCCTTTAAACACTCTTTTCTGAATCCTATCATGGAGTTTGGATCTTTAGAGTAGGAGTCTCCCATATTTCTTGCTTGGCCCTTGCAGTAAAACTTTCTCTCTACTCTAAACTCTGACATTTTAGTTTATTTGGCCTGTGCATCGAGCATACAAACTTAAGTTCCGTAACATTAGTATACTAAGGGATCCAATGCAAGTAAACACTGTATAAGAGCAGATAGGAATTATAAGAAAAAACCAGAAAAAAATGCTAGAGATCAATACACTAATAGAAATGCAGATTGCCTTTGATGGACTTATTAGTAGACTGGACATGCTTAAGGGAAGAATCTCTGAGATTGAGGATATTTCAGTAGGTACCCCTAACACTAAAAAGCAAAGAGGTACCCTTAACACTGAAAAGCAAAGACTGAAAGAAAAACAAACAAACAAACACAACAGAATATCCAAGAAATGTGGGCCAACTACATTGTGGCCAACCACATGTGGGCTTCACTAAGGTGAAGCATATGCTTAATGGCAGAAAAAGACGAAAGAACAGAAGAAATATTTGAAACAATAGTGACTGAGAATTTCCCTATATTTTTCACATTTTTGAGGTCTGATTGACATATAACATCATATAAGTTTTAAAGGCACAGCATATTGATTCAATACATTTCTACTGCAATGTGGTCACTATTGTAGCATTAGCTTCCCTGGTGGCTCAGACAGTAAAGCATCTGCCTGCAGTGCAGGAGACCTAGGTTCGATCCCTGGGTTGGGAAGATCCCCTGGAGAAGGAATGGCAACCCACTCTAGTACTCTTGCCTGGAAAATTCCATGGACTGAGTAGCCTGGTAGACTATAGTCCATGGGGTTGCAAAGAGTTGGATATGACTGAGCGATTTCACTTTCACTTTCTGTTATATCACATAATTATCATTTTTTCTAGTGGTAAGAGAATTTCTCCATATTGTTAGACAAAACCTACAGACTCAGGAGCTCAGAGAACATCTAGTCACATAAAAGCCAAAAACTCTATGCCTAGACATATCATTTTCAAACTACATAAAAATTAAAGAGAGTCCTGGCAGAAATCCAAAGAAAATATACATTGTCTATAGAGGAAAAAAATATATACATAAGAATTATATCTGATTTATCCTCAGAAACCACACAAACAAGAAGATTGGAGTGACATATCTAAAGTGGTGAGGAAAAAACCAAATCTGCAAAATTATCCTTCAAAACTGAGAGAGAAATAAAAACTTATAGACCAACCAAAGTTGGAGGAATTTGTTGCCTGTAGATCCAACTTGCAAGAAGTGTTAAGTGTTTTTTTAATAAGAAGGAAAACGGCATAAGGGGAGACTGAATCTACATAAAGAATGGAAGAGCACCAAAGAAGAAATTAGTCAAGGTAGAAAAAAAATTATTTTTCTTTTATTTTTAATTAAACTAAAGATAATAGTTTATTCCAAACAATAACAGCAACTATGCGTTCAGTTGATGTATAAGTGAAGTGAATGACAGAGACACAAAGGACAGAAGAATTAGGACTATTTTACTATCATAATTACTTGCACTACCTGAGAAAAAGCGACATTTATTTACCAACAAAGGTCCGTCTAATCAAAGCTATGGTTTTTCCAGTAGTTGTATATGGATGTGATAGCTGGACTATAAAGAAAGCTGAGCACCAAAGAATTGATGCTTCTGAACTGTGGTGTTGAAGAAGACTCTTGAGACTCCCTTGGACAGCAAGGAGATCCAATCAGTCCATCCTAAAGGAAATCACAAGGCTATGGTTTTTCCAGTGGTCATATATGGATGTGAGAGTTGGACTGTGAAGAAAGCTGAACGCCAAAGAACTGATGCTTTTGAACTGTGGTGTTGGAGAAGACTCTTGAGAGTCCCTTGGACTGCAAGGAGATCCAACCAGTCCATTCTGAAGCAGATCAGCCCTGGGATTTCTTTGGAAGGAATGATGCTAAAGCTGAAACTCCAGTACTTTGGCCACCTCATGCGAAGAGTTGACTCATTGGAAAAGACTCTGATGCTGGGAGGGATTGGGGGCAGGAGGAGAAGGGGACAACAGAGGATGAGATGGCTGGATGGCATCATGACTTGATGGACGTGAGTCTGAGTGAACTATGGGAGTTGGTGATGGACAGGGAGGCCTGGTGTGCTGCGATTCATGGGGTCGCAAAGAGTCGGACATGACTGAGCTACTGAACTGAACTGAACTGAAAGGAAATCAGTCCTGAATATTCATTGGAAGAACTGATGCTGAAACTGAAAATCCAATACTTTGGCCACCTGATGTGAAGAACTGACTCATTAGAAAAGACCCAGATGCTGGGAAAGATGAAGGCAGGAGGAGAAGGGGACAACAGAGGATGAGATGGTTGGATGGCATCACCAATGCGATGGGCATGAGTTTGAGTAGGCTCCAGAAGTTGGTGATGGACAGGGAAGCCTGGTGTGCTGCAGTCCATGTGGTCAAAAAGAGTCAGACATGACTGAGTGTCTGAACTGAATCTGAGAAGATATTTATGTTATTTAAAAGTGGACTTGGATTGTGTTATTTGAAAGCGCACTTGGACTGGCTGCAAATATATACTGCAAACTCTAGAGCAATCACTAGAAAAAGTGAAAACAGAAGTGCAACTGATATGCTAAGAAAGAAGAGAAAATGGAATCATATAAAATGCTCAAATAAAACTACTACAGGGTAAAAATGTACATAAAAGCTAGGAACAAAGAAAAAGGGCAACACATAAAATACAATAAAATATATTGCAGATATTAAACTGATACAGTTCTAAATGTACTAATTTAAAAACACAGTTTCAGAGTGGATAAAAATTATCAACTATATATCATTTATAAGAAACCCAATATGTGTGTTTCTAAAGGCAAATATAAATTAAAATATAATAAGTGGAGAGATATATGCTAACATTAATCAAAGGAAATATTAATAGGAGCAGTTACTGAAATTATTTTCTGACAGAGCAGACTTCAGAGCAAGGAAAGTTATAAGGGATAAAGAAAGCTATTATGCAATGATAAAGACATCTCATCAAAGAAAATATGCAGGTGGCAAATAAGCATATGAAAACATGTTCCCCATTATATGTCATTTGGGAAATGCGAATTAAAACAACAGTAGGGTATCACTACACCTTGGCATGGCTGAAATTCATAACACTGGCTTCAAATGATAGAAAGGGTGTGGAGCACCAGGTGCTCTCACTCATTGTTGATGGCAGTGCAAATTGGTACAGCTGCTTTGGAAGACTGTGGCAGTCTTTTTTTTTTTTTTATAAAACTAATCATACTCTGAGCATATTAGCAATCACATTCCTTGGTATTTATGCAAAGAAGTTAAAAACGTATGTCCACAGAAAAACCTGCATATGGATGTTTATAATAGCTGTATTCATAAATGCCCAAACTTGGGAGTAACCAATATGTCCTTCAGTAGGTGAAAAACAAGTAAACTGTGGTACATCCAGACAATAGAATAATATTCAGTGCTAAAATGAAATAAGCTATTTTTTCATTAAAATATATTGAGGAAATTTAAATGCATATTTCTAAGTGAAAGATGTCAAGCTGAAAAGGGTAAATAGTATAAACTTCCAACTATATGATCTTCCCAAAATGGAGTTGGGGTGTGGAGATGAATAGGCAGATCACAGATAATTTTTAGGGCAGTGAGAGATCTATGTGTTAGTATAATGTTGGATGCAAGTCACTAACTTCAAATTCATAGAATGTACAACACAAAAATCCCAGTGTGCACTATGGATTCTGGGTGCACTATGGATATTGCTGTGTCCTTGTAGGGACTCAACTATAACAAATTTACTACTCTGGGGGGATATTCTGATATAGGGAGGGCATGCGTGTGTGGGGATAAAGATGAACCTATGAAATTTCTACTCAATTATATATGAACTTAAAACTGCTCTAAAAGTAAGTATAACAAAAAATGAAATTGAAGAAAATGTGTGGATTGCATAAGCCTATTATAGATTTGCCAAAGTTTAAGGACTGGAAAAGGTCAGTTTTCATTCCAATCCCAAAGAAGGCAATTCCAAAGAATGCTCAAACTACCGCACAATTGCACTCATCTCATATGCTAGTAAAGTAATGCTCAAAATTCTCCAAGCCAGGCTTCAGCAATATGTGAGCCATGAACCTCCTAATGTTCAAGCTGGTTTTAGAAAAGGCAGAGGAACCAGAGATCAAATTGCAAACATCCGCTGGATCATGGAAAAAGCAAGAGAGTTTCAGAAAAACATCTATTTCTGCTTTATTGACTATGCCAAATCCTTTGACTGTGTGCATCACAATCAACTGTGGACAATTCTGAAAGAGATGGGAATACCAGACCACCTGACCTGCCTTGAGAAATCTGTATGCAGGTCAGGAAGCAACAGTTAGAACTGGACATGGAACAATAGACTGGTTCCAAATAGGAAAAGGAGTATGTCAGTGCTGTATATTGTCATCCTGCTTATTTAACTTATATGCAGAGTACATCATGAGAAATGCTGGGTTGGAAGAAGCACAAGCTGGAATCAAGATTGCCGGAAGAAATATCAAGAACCTCAGATATGCAGATGATACCAGCCTTATGGCAGAAAGTGAAGAGGAACTCAAAAGCCTCTTGATGAAAGTGAAAGTGGAGAGTGGAAAAGTTGGCTTAAAGCTCAACATTCAGAAAACAAAAATCATGGCATCTGGTCCCATTACTTCATGGGAAATAGATGGGGAAACAGTGTCAAACTTTATTTTTTGGGGCTCCAAAATCACTGCAGATGGTGACTGCAGCCATGAAATTAAAAGACGCTTACTCCTTGGAAGGAAAGTTATGACCAACCTACATAGCATATTCAAAAGCAGAGACATTACTTTGCCAACAAAGGTCCATCTAGTCAAGGCTATGGTTTTTCCTGTGGTCATGTATGGATGTGAGAGTTGGACTGTGAAGAAGGCTAAGTGCCGAAGAATGAATGCTTTTGAACTGTGGTGTTGGAGAAGACTCTTGAGAGTCCCTTGGACTGCAAGGAGATCCAACCAGTCCATTCTAAAGGAGATCAGCCCTGGGATTTCTTTGGAAGGAATGATGCTGAAGCTGAAAGTCCAGTACTTTGGCCACCTCATGCGAAGAGTTGACTCATTGGAAAAGACTCTGATGCTGGGAGGGATTGGGGGCAGGAGGAGAAGGGGACGACAGAGGATGAGATGGCTGGATGGCATCACTGACTCGATGGACATGAGTCTGAGTGAACTCTGGGAGTTGGTGATGGACAGGGAGGTCTGGCGTGCTGGGATTCATGAGGTTGCAAAGAGTTGGACACAACTGAGCGACTGAACTGAACTGAAGGATTCTTTCCCTTTTTTGTTGAAAATTTGATTTTCAAATGGTGAAGTCTATAAAATGAAGCTGATATTTATTTGCAATCTAAGTAGACTTCATTACTAATTCATGTTCTATTTTATATTCGATTCAATGTATATATCTTTAATTGTTATATATTTTCCACTCACATACAGTGATTATATTTCGATATAAAACAGTATAGCAGCATGTTTCTATTTTCTCAGTTTTACTCTTTGCATTGAATTGTTTTGTATATTACTTTTATAAATCTTATATATTACACATTATTTTGTTACTATATTTGCTTAAATCTGTCATCTTTTAAGGAAAATTAAGATTTATTTTATACTTATACCTCCAGCTTCCACTTCTGGTATGTCTCATTCTCTCATATTGAATCTATCTAGCATTATTTTCCTTCTATCAGAAGAACTTCCTTTAATATTTCTTTTTGTATTATCTATTGGTGATGAATTCTGTATTTATTTTATTATTATTTCTCATAGATCTTTTATTAGGGGTATAGTTTTTAGTTGACAATATTGCCTCATGGCAACCTGTTAGTATCTTAAATATTTTGCTTCACATTTTGTCTTTTTTTTTTTTTTTTTTTTGGTTTGCATCATTTCTGATGAGATGTTTACTGTCAAATTTGGTCTGCTATGCCTAATTGCCTTTTTTTCTCCAGCTACTTTTAATATTGTCTCTTTTTCACTGCATTTCAGTAATTGCAATTATCTAGGGCTTAGATATGGTTTCCTTCATATCCTTTTTACTGAGTTTGTTAAGATTTTTGAATATTTGGAATTAGAGTTTTCATCAAGTTTGCAACTTCATCACCATAACTTTTACACTATTTGTCTGCACACTTCTTTCTGAACTCCAATTATATATATATCTTCAGTTCCGTTCAGTTGCTCAGTCGTGTCCGGCTCTTCACGACCCCATGAATCACAGCACACCAGGCTCGCCTGTCCATCACCAACTCCCAGAGTTTACTCAAATTCATGTCCATCAAGTCGGTGATGCCATCCAGCCATCTCATCCTCTGTCGTCCCCTTCTCCTCCTGCCCCCAATCCCTCCCAGCATCAGGGTCTTTTCCAATGAGTCAACACTTCGCATGAGGTGGCCAAAGTATTGGAGTTTCAGCTTCAGCATCAGTCTTTCCAATGAACACCCAGGACTGATCTCCTTTAGGATGGACTGGTTGATTCTTCTTGCAGGCCAAGGGACTCTCAAGAGTCTTCTCCAACACCACAGTTCAAAAGCATCAATTCTTCAGTGCTCAGCTTTCTTCACAGTCCAACTGTCACATCCATACATGACCACAGGAAAAACCATAACCTTGACTAGATGGACCTTTCTTGGCAAAATAATATCTCTGCTTTTGAACATGCTATCTAGGTTGGTCATAACTTTCCTTCCAAGGAGCAAGCATCTTTTAATTTCATGGTTGCAATCACCATCTGCAGTGATTTTGGAGCCCCCCAAAATAAAGTCTGACACTGTTTCCACTGTTTCCCCTGTTTCCCCATCTATTTCCCATGAAGTGATGGGACCAGATGCCATGATCTTCGTTTTCTGAATGTTGAGCTTTAAGACAACTTTTCCACTCTCCTCTTTCACTTCCATCAAAGGGCTTTTTAGTTCCTCTTCACTTTCTGCTGTAAGGGTGGTATTATCTGCATATCTGAGGTTATTGATATTTCTCCCAGCAATCTTGAATCCAGCTTGTGCTTCTTCCAGTCCAGTGTTTCTCATGATGTTCTCTGTATATAAGTTACATAAGCAGGGTGACAATATACAGCCTTGACGTACTCCTTTTCCTATTTGGAACCAGTCTGTTGTTCCATGTCCAGTTCTAACTGTTGCTTCCTGATCTGCATATAGGTTTCTCAATATGCAGGTCAGGTGGTCTGGTATTCCCATCTCTTTCACAATTTTCCACAGTTGATTGTAATGCACACAGTCAAAGGCTTTGGCATAGTCAATAAAGCAGAAATAGATGTTTTTCTGGAACTCTCTTGCTTTTTCCATGATCCAGTGGATGTTGGCAATTTGATCTTTGGTTCCTCTGCCTTTTCTAAAACCAGCTTGAACATTAGGAAGTTCATGGTTCACGTATTGCTGAAACCTGGCTTGGAGAATTTTGAGCATTACTTTACTAGCGTGTGAGGTGAGTGCAATTGTGCAGTAGTTTGAGCATTCTTTGTCATTGCCTTTCTTTGAGATTGGAATGAAAACTGACATTTTCCAGTCCTGTGGCCACTGCTGAGTTTTCCAAATTTGCTGACATATTGAGTGCAGCACTTTCACAGCATCATCTTTCAGAATTTGAAATAGCTCAATTGGAATTCCATCACCTCCACTAGCTTTGTTTGTAGTGATGCTTTCTAAGGCCTACTTGACTTCACATTCCAGGATGTCTGGCTCTAGGTGTGTGATTACACCATCATGATATGTATCTTAGACCATGGAATTTGCCCTGCAGTTCACTGCTGTTCTTTGCATTATTCTATATTCTTTTTTCCCCCTCTCTTTCTGTTTTATTTGAATGGTTTCTATTTCTATATTATCATGTACAATAACTTTTTCTTTTACAGTGTCTGGCTTGCTGCTTGTTTTATACAGTATGTTTTTCATCTTAGATGCTGTATTTTTTAATCTCTAAAAATTTTTATTTTATTTTATTTGTGAGATTTTATTTACACCTACATTTTTTTTTTCATCATGCTTATGTATTTTTCTACCTGTTTCTATTAACTGAATTGTTCTTGGTTATGGTCATATTTACCTGCTTCTTTATATATCTTGCAATTTTTTTGGGGGGTGCTGAACATCCTTGCATAACTTTGAGTAGTTTTGTTCTTATTTAATACACAGTTATTAGGAGTAATTGATTGTTCTGAGGCTTGAGTTTAAGATAATATATCAGCAAGTTTATACTAGCCTTTTTTATTGGGCTAATTTGGTTCACTGCTGAGCTATGCTCAAAACAGTATTGCAATATTGCACACTGTTTTCCTTCTATCATACTATTATATTTATATTTACTTATTTTCTTTATGCTGTGTATAAGTATTACTGTTATTGAGCAAAACAACATGGATTGGTCGCCAGTGCTAGGGGAGGACTTCAACTTCATGAAGGAGAGTAAAAATCACCAGGATTAGAAATTCAAGCACATCTGTCACCTGAAATAGGTAATAGAGTTGCCAAGGAAAACACAACACAGTCAACCACTGAGTAGACAAAGAGTACTTTTACTCACGTAGAGACAAGACAGCAAAATCAGCTAGAACAGTCAGTGCTGGTATCTCACGGTTAGTGGTGCCTCCAGCAGCAAACAAAGGGCAGTTGACCTATGTGCGCCCATCTCTTGTTGCAGAAGTTACACTCCTCCTCCTCCTTCCAGTGAAGTCTGAAAAGCTGAAAGCTGCAAGCCTGCCTGAGCACCACTGATACACATACATAAGCAGAACAAAAAGAATAGTCATTGACCATAATACAGGGAAAGATATTCCCACAAAAGTTTTATCACCAGCACAGGCTATGTGGTCTCTTAAAGAATTAGCTCTTCCTGCTAATAGTGTGTGTGAGGTTCATAGATCAGCCTGTTAACCTATTTTTTTCTCTTCAGAAAACTAAAAATCTAGTATGTATTATAAACAGGTTAATATATAGGAAAAATTAGACTATTATGTCAATAGTATTTTCATTCAACAAAAAGAGAATTGACAGAATCTAGATTTGGAAAGGCACTGCTGCTGCTGCTGCTGCTGCTGCTGCTAAGTCGCTTCAGTCGTGTCTGACTCTGTGCGACCCCATAGACGGCAGCCCACTAGGCTCCCCCATCCCCGGGATTCTCCAGGCAAGACTACTGGAGTGGGTTGCCATTTCCTTCTCCCTAGACTCCATGAATTCCCTAGTTTTCATTTGGCAAATTAGGATCCCAAGCCTCAAAGCCACTCAAGGTCTTGGACAAAATGGTAATACTTCAATATTCACGAAATGTTAGCACATTTTATTTCCAGTCTAAAACTAGTTTTCCTTAATTTATATTCAAAATGATAGTAATATGTAAGACGCAAATCTATTGAACACAATTCTCAATTGAACACTTAGTTAAATCTGAAATAAAGGCAGCAGTGACCCATTTCTCTTTCACTTGTTCATTTTAAATCTCTGATTTTTATTCTACCCTTGAGAAGAACAGCACATAAGATATACACTGCTTAGAAAGAGGTGGGGGGGGGGTGGGTCAGGGTTATGGAGGCCAAGTAGCAAAGGATAGCTAGATACTTAGGGGTAATGGGGGAAATTTTTGTTGGCTAAATAATGTGCCCCAACACATGCATTGAGGAGGAATGCTTTCAAGGGCCTTAACAACCTCATCTAGCTTCTGTAAATCCATGGCAATAGAAATCTTAGAACAAACAACATATATTTTTTTTTGCTTTTATAAAACACATTTTGTTCCATAAAACACTACCAGATATATTTTGGCATCAGGTGCATTTAGGACATAGTGCATTAATTGAAAATGGACAGGTTTGGGGTTAGTCATAAATAGTTACTACATACTTGTGACAATTGATACTTTTAACTGTAAATATAGGGGGACAAATCCTAAATGTGTTCAAATAATAGAGATATTTTTTACTTCACATATGTTGACAGGTGTTAATAGGGAGGATCCAGGACTGGTTCATTCCAAAATCAAGTGAATTCCCCATAGATGTGTTTTCTCTATTATTTTCACTCTGTCATTCTCAGCATTTTTCAGCATCATACATTGTTGCTAGATGGTCACATATTATTTAGGAAATTTATCTTCATATACGAGTTTTTAGAAATACTAGTTTTATGAAAATGTCCTTCTATTGACCAACCTTTAAGTTCAAGAAAAACCATCCAAGTTTTTCAATCCTTAAGAATCTTCTCTCATCTTACATGGGCCAGAATTATTTCAGAATTCTTTCTACAAACAGACCAATGACACCACATGGATTTATTCAGCTTTTTCCCAATATGCTATAGGACACAATGAAGCCCTAGAGAAAATGACTTGAAACGCTATGTTCTCACTTTTCCCAAGGACAGTACAGAGTGAGCACCAATTCAGATACACAGGAGAAAGTTAGCTTATTATGTAAAATATATGTCTTAGGGCATTAGGATGTAATTCTTTCCTAGAATCCCAGTGGAAAAGGGCTATCTGTATTAACCTTATATATTCTCTGTGTCTGGGTTCTGGGGACACAGATGTCTTCTGTAATGTAAATATCTGCTAGAGTAATTTCAACTAAATTCAGCTTCCATTAGCAAAAAAAAAGAAAAAGAAAATGGGTGTTGGGTAGAATAATAACTGTCTTCCACATGTGTTTATTAAGAGTGATACATATTGTGTTATGCTGTGATATGTTCCTTCAAGCAGCTCCTCAGGACTGAAGGAATTTTTCTGCTTGCTATTGGAAGCATTGCCAGCAGACACTCTTGTACTCTGAAACCTCACTGGGAATTGTCTCAGCTAAAAAGATTCCTCTCACTAAATATCATTCTGGCTTCAAAATTTCCCATGGTGTTGGATAGAGACTTTGCTGAACAATATCACAAGGTAACTACTTCTTTTATTCCAATCTGTTTCTTTTCTTTCCCTTCCAAAGGTGGTCATCCCAAAAGCACATCCAGATAATCTCCTGCATGCTTGTGTGCCTCTCTGAGTGTAGTATCAGGAAATGGTTCTAAAAAGTTCCTGTTATTGTACCTGATTTCTAACAATTCATTTGACAAATAGATAATATATAATGTTTCACCATTCTCTTGATGTGCTACAAGATAAAACAGAGAAGTTTAAATGGGGGAATAGAGGGAGATACTATAAAACTATATTTTTGTTGGATTTTCTAGAAGAATGAAAGTTCAAATAGAATGTTTGATGATTTGTTAATTCAAGGAACATTACAGTGGGAGTGTAACATTTAAGTTTTAATTAGTAAGAAGTAGGCAGATGCTATATTTCAATGTTGCAAATATTCTGCCAGTTTTACAGTCTACTTTATAAATAAGGACATGATAATTTCTTGATGTAGGATTAAGTTTAATAGGCAAGTAAAAACAGCATTTGAATCAAGCAACTTAACATGATGAATAGACCTACAGAGTATGGTATTTCATTAGGAGGCTCAAAATGTTTTGGTGCAAGGCATAGAACTTATAGGTGAGCACACCTTAGGCCTTACTACTAGCTTGTCACCTTTGTTAATTAGCTTCAATACACATGACCTCTGGTAACTATCTGGTATTAACCTGAGTCTCTTTCATTTAACATCTTATATCCACTGCTTTATTCCTTAGTTTTAGGCTATTAAGTTACATAGCATTGTGGCAGAAATAATCATGATAGGAGAGTGTTCCCTGGGCCTTTCACTGCTCTTCATTCCCCAACATTCCCACCACTGAGATAAGGTTGGGTTTCCTTTCTCCTTCCCTCTCTCTGTCCTTCTTAATCCTTACACTATCTTAGAATTAAAAAAAAAAAAAAATCAAATTATGCTATGAGAATAAATCCAGATCTGATAAAAGAAGTCAACTTATAAAACATATTTTCTCCTCTGATGCATTTGCCAGCTCCACAAAAATGGTGAGTAGGGGCAATTAAAGACCAAAGATAAGGGAAGGATAGAAAAAGGAGAAGCATTGAGATCTATATTATTAATTATTTATTTCTTCTGGAAGTGAACTGAACTGATACTGAACACCTTTCTGATTTCATAAAAAATAATGTTTTCTAGCATGTGGGACAAGTCAAAGTGTAGCTCTGCTTCAAATAACATCAAAACTTGGTAACCTTTTCAAACTTCATGTGAGAGTATGAGGTAGTTAGAATAGGAAAAAGCAGTCCAAAATGGTGGTGGCTAAAAGACAAAAAAGGAGAAAAGCCTGTGAAGATGGAGCAAGGGAAAACCCAAGGACCCGAGTGAGAACCTTAGGTGAAACAAACAGCCTGATTTGCATAAAGCAGGCTCAAGATGGGGGAGGAGATGAACATATAAAAGGAGGAAGCTAAGATGGACTGAGGCCTCTCCTTTGTGGTCAGCCTGCCCTCACACCTTGAGGGTGTACTTTCCTTTGTTGCTTGCCAGGTAAAACTCTGAGCTGTAACCAAGCTAAAACACTGGTCCACTGCTTCAAGTTTTTGCTGTGGTAAGACAAAACCGAGGAAATTACACACTGTCCCAACATACCTGGTGCCATGACTCAGATTTAACCTGGCTGAAACAACCTTGGCTTGGCCCCTGCAAGGCAGAGGCCAAACACAGCAGAAGCCCAACCCGGCGAAAGCTCCAGTAGTGGAAGCTGAACACAAAGAAAACCCAGCACGGTGAAAGTGACAAGAAGCCCAGTGTGCTAGTAACTGGGACAACAAAAACAAACTCAGCAGAAAGCTCACGCTGCTCAGTCTCAGATTCCAGAAGAGCTCCAGTTGAGGTAGGAGGTCCTCGCTCCTATGCCTGGAAGGACATATGGCTAACAAAATCTTAATTCCTTTACAATCCTTCATTTCTTGTTTCCTCAAACCCCCTGCAAACAGGCCAGTGGCAGTGGGTGTGACTGAGGGACACTGGCAGGGGCTAATCCCCAGTGTGTCCTGAAGGCTCTTTTATCTGTTATGCCCTAGTAGCTGTTGCCTAAGTAAGAGAGGGTTCTTTTGTCCTTAATCTTTGTGCCAAGGATCAGGCCAATGAAAACTGTGAGCCCAGGTCAGGTATTTAGCAGATTTTCCAGCAGATTATAAAGGGGATTCCTTAGTACATTTCTCCCACTGCTTTTTCCTCCTGTCCTTCAGTTCTTCTCTCCACCTATGCCACTGCTTACAAAGTATTGGGCAGGTCATCATCTTTCCTGAATGGGGAAAGTTGTGTTTGAAACTGTTTACCTAAGAGTGGGACTCAAACCCACATAGCAAGGACTCTGTGCTGTGCTTAGTGACTTAGTCATGACTGACTGGGACTTGAGCCCAGCCAAAACCCACAGTGCCTGATATCAGGACCTAATGAAGCTCAGGTTCTTGATGTCTCATTGAAAAAATTCAGTGAGAGACACAGCAATAGGTAAGAGGTGAATTTTTTTGGATGTAGAGAGAAGCAGACTCCACAGGGTGTGGGCCATTACAGAGGGTGAGTGCAAGTGTGGTGGCCATGGAATGTGACGTTAGTTTTCACGAGCTGGGAGCTTTAATATACTAATGAGTGGGAGGATCCTGTGGCCACAGGACTGGAAAAGTTTCAGTTTTCATTCCAATCCCAAAGAAAGGCAGTGCCAAAGAATGTTCAAACTACTGCACAATTTAACTCATCTCACACATTAGCAAAGTAATGCTCAAAATTCTCCAAGCCAGGCTTCAACACTATGTGAACTGTGAACTTTCAGATGTTCAAGCTGGGTTTTAGAAAAGGCAGAGGAACCAGAGATCAAATTGCCAACATCCGATGGCTCATTGAAAAACCGAGAGTTCCAGAAAAACATCTACTTCTGCTTTATTGACTATTCCAAAGCCCTTGATTGTGTGGATCACCACAAACTGTGGAAAATTCTTCAAGAGATGGGAATACCAGACCACCTGACCTGCTTCCTGAGAAATGTGTATGCAGGTCAAGAAGCAATAGTTAGATCTGGACATGGAACAACAAACTGGTTCCAAATCAGAGAGGGAGCATGTAAAGGCTGTATATTGTCACCCTGCTTATTTAACCTGCAGAGTACAACATGAGAAATGCTGGCCTGGATGAAGCACAAGCTGGAATCAAGATTTCTGGGAGAAATATCAATAACCTCAGATATGCAAATGACACCACCCTTATGGCAGAAAGTGAAGAGGAACTAAAAAGCCTCTTGATGAAAGTGAAAGAGGAGAGTGAAAAAGTTGGCTTAAAGCTCAACATTCAGAAAACTAAGATCATGGCATCCGGTTCCATCATTTCATGGCAAATAGATGGGGAAACAATGGAAACAGTGAGAGACTTAATTTTGGGGGGCTCCAGAATCACTGCAGATGGTTACTGTAGCCATGAAATTCAAAGATGCTTGCTCCTTGGAAGGAAAGCTATGACCAACCTAGACAGCATATTAAAAAGCAAGGACATTACTTTGCCAAGAAGGCCCATCTAGTCAAAGCTATGGTTTTTCCAGTAGTAATGTATGGATGTGAGAGCTGGACTATAAATTAAGCTGAACACCAAAAAATTGACGCTTTTGAATTGTGGTGTTGGAGAAGACTCTTGAGAGTCTCTTGGACTGCAAGGAGATCCAACCAGTCAATCGCAAAGGAAATCAGTCCTGAATATTCATTGGAAGGACTGATGCTGAAGCTGAAACTCCAGTACTTTGGCCACCTGATGCAAAGAACTGACTCATTGGAAAATACCCTGATGCTGGGAAAGAATGAAGGCAGGAGGAGAAGGAGACAACAGAGGATGAGATGGTTTGATGGCATCACCAACTTAATAGATATGAGTTTGAGCAAACTCCAGGTGTTGGTGATGGACAGGGAAACCTGGCGTGTTGTAGTCCATGGCGTGGGAAAGAGTCGGACATGACTGAGAAACTGAACTGGGAGGATCATTCCAACAGTTGGGGAACTACCCCCTCCTTACTCTTTTGATAGTGCCTTGGAACTGTCCTGGCTCCTCTGGGTGTGTCATTTAGCTTGCAGACTGAGAATGTAGTTGAATTTGACTTGTCATTTTGTACCCATTTGATTTTTATCGGTTTATGTTATGCCCTTGGGCTATGTCATTCTTTCAAAAGTTGTGCCCAGCCCCCTCCCCTCCTGTTTCATACTCTTTTCCTGAGCCCCATCTGGGCCCACAGTGTTGCCTCTATTGTCTTCTGGAGGGACAACCAGAAAATAGCTGGCCCTTCCTTGGGAAGGAAATACTATATAATAGTCAATCCTTCTAGATATCCCAGTCTTCATCTTTCATGTTTCCTACAACATGTGCAACTACAGCATCTCTCAGTAAACCTACTTGGGCAGGTGATAGGCACACAATGTCTGCTAGAAGTCCATCTCTTGGTGGCATCCCTTCTAGGGCAATTGGGCTTCCAGAGATAATGTTTGCCACTTTAGGAGTTAGCCCTGAAGGCTGTTTGGGCCCAAACCCTTACCACCATTCTGCTAAACTTACAAACATACCCCTGGATCAAATTTCCATTCCATGGAACATGGAACATGTGGTTTGTTGCCTCTTATCAATTTGTTCTTAAGCGACTTACTAACTCCTACAACCCGGACCCTGCCCTCTTGTAGGCAACATCTCTCCACCCCACTTATTATTAAAATATTCTTAAAGCCCTTAGAAACATCAGATAACACACTCCTTTGTCATTACTTCTGTTATTACCTAAGGTGGGTCTATGGCAATGAAATGTTTACCATTGGAGACACCCTAAGTTGTTCTTATGTAGGACTAGGGGAGGAAATCAGTGACTTACATTCCCTGGGAGCAATAAGAGGATAAGGCTTATGGCTGTTTCACAAGATTTCCAGTCTCAGGGCACAGGCTTGGATTGCTTTACATCATGGTATCTATTCCTATTGGCAGTGGACAAGCCAGCAAATAGTTAAGATTGCAACCCCTTAATCCTACCCAGCACTAGTCACACCGAAGAGCATAGGGATGCCCAGCTCCAGCCTGGGGTCTCAGAGGTCGACCTGATACAATCTGCCTAGGGATCTGGTCCCTGAGAGATTGTCATGCCTCAACCTGCTCAGGGATCTGCCAGTCTGGTGGTCCTAGGAGGCTGACCTGCCTCGACTTGCATAGGGATCTGGTCCTCAGGAGGTTGTCACATGTCAACCTGCTTGGGGATCTGCACCCTGACTGGGGGATGCCTGGCTCTCAGGTTGCAACAGTACTGGGTAGGATAGGCTTCAGAAAGACTCACCTCTAAGGAAGTCCACCCGTAGAAATAGAAGGAAGCCTATTAATTGTGGGACTGTGCCCAGTCTCAGCTACAACTCAGGAGCCAAATGAGAACCCCCATTGCCTTTCTGGAAAGGCTAAAAGAGGCCCTCCAAAAGTTTGCCAATCTGGACTTAGAATCTTATGAGGAACAGGTGGTTTTAAAGAACAAATTCCTGTCCCAGTGTGTGTCAGACATCAGGATAAAGTTACAACAACTCCAGCAGCAAGACCCTACTGCCTCTTTTGATGAGATGGTCCAGACAGCCACCAATACCTTGTATGACAGAGAACAAGAGAGGGAGGCCAAGGCCCAGGAAAGGGAGAAAAGGAAAGAGAGAAGTCATGCGCAGATGATGGCCACCCTCCAGGGAAGCCTTATGGCAAGCCCTAAGTCCTTAAAGGACAAGGGAAGAGGCAAATGCCTAATATGTCGACAGGCGGACACTGGGCAAATGAGTGTCCAAACCATGACAAATCTCCTAAAATGGCTTGCTACAATGCCATCAAGTGGGACATTGGGCAACACTCTGTCCTAGGGGCCCAAGAGCCTCAAGGCTAAGCACCAAGCCTTCCCTCATGATGGTTCAACATGACTGAAGCAGGCCGCTCTAGTGAGCCCACCTGTCACAGAAAATCATCACTGGGATAGAGCCAAGGGTAAAACTGGATTTGGCAGGTAGGTCTGCGAATTTCTTGGTTGATATAGGGACTACCTACTCTGTCCTGACGTCCTGCTCCAGAGCCTCCTCCACCCAAACTTGTACCATTTTGGGTGCTACAGGAAAAACAATTACAAAAGATTCACCTAAGGACTTCTTTGTTGCTGGGATGGACAAATATTTTCCCACCAGTTTCTGGTGGTCCCTGGGTGTCCTACTCTCTTACTGGGAAGAGGTCTCCCTGCTTTTGAAATCTTGCAACTAATGCAGTCCTGAGAGAAGATGCTTTAAAACTCTGTCTTGGGGGCAAACTAACCATTTTTACCAGCCACCAAGTGAAACAATTCCTAAATGGGAGAGGCCATTTATGAATGTTTGATCAAAGGATCCTCAAATATCAAGTAGTGCTGATGGAAAACCCAAGCCTGACTATATCCCCTTGTGAGGTTATTAACCCAGACAGCCTCCTGCCTATGCCCATGGGTTCTCTCCCCTTTTCACTCTTGCCTAGAAACCTTGGATCACTGGACAAAACCCCAAGAGGGATTGTCAGAAGATCCTCTGACCAATCCTGGGAAAATCCAGTACACTGATGCAAGCAGCTTTGCTTTGGATGGAAAAAGAAGAGCTGGATATGCAGTAGTCTCTATTTTGAGATCATAGGGGCTAAACCTTTGCCACCAGGTACTTCCAGCCCAATTAGCTGAGCTCATAGCCCTGACTTGAGTTTTAGAGCTGAGAAAAGGAAAATGAGTAGTTATTTATACTGACTCCAAGTATGTTTTTCTGGTGCTACATGCACATGCTGCTATTTGGAAAGAAAGAGGCCGCTTGAACACTGGAGGGCTCCCAATCAAAAATGTTGATCAAATCCTTACAGTCTTGGAGGCAGTCCATCTGCCTTCTGAGGTTTCAGTCTCCCATTATAAAGGACACCCAAAAGGGAGCACAGAAGTGGCATGAGGGAACCCAAGCAGCTCATCAGGCAGCTAAGAGAGCAGCATTACAGAACAATGACCTAGTAGGGGTTGCCACCTTAGTTCCACAGGCTAGTTTGCCAGAAACTCCTTCATATACTGAAGGTGAGACTCTTAAAGTTAAGAGTGAGGGCTTTCAAGAAAATCATAGGGGGTGGGGGGTGGGCTCCAAAAAGAAGGGACTCCTTTTTCTGCCTGGGAAGTTACTAATTTAGAGGAGAAGGCCCTTCAAAGATTACTAGGAATTTCCTTCAGAGGAACAGGTCTCCAAATGACTAGAAGGCAAGTGGTCTCCTCTTGTTTCACTTATCCATTAAACAAACCCAAGGAGCTTGAAGACCCAGCCCATCCAATGGCATGGGACCCACCCAGGAGAGGACTGGCAGATGGACTTCACCCAGATGCCAGTTTCTCAAAGGTATAATTACCTATTAGTCATGATAGATTCATTCACAGGATGGACTGAAGGCCTTCCCAATTGAAGGCTTAGGAGGTGGTTAAAAAAAAAAAAAAACTGCTCCATGAGCTCATTCTGAGTTTTGGTCTGCCCACATTATTACAAAGTGACAGTGGGACATCATTTACTTCTAAGGTCACCCAAGGGATCTCTAAAGCATTGAGCATTACTTATTATCTACATTGTCCCTGGAGGCCTCAATCTTCAGGAAAAGTAGAAAGAGCCAACCAATTATTAAAAACAGTGATAAAAAAGATAACCCAGGAGTCTTCCCTGGGATGGAAGGAGGCTTTACCAATAGCTCTCCTCAACACCCATATTGCCCCTAAGGAAAAGGTTGGTCTTAATCCTTATGAAATGTTATATGGGAGATCTTTTGTTTATGTCAGTGGCCTCTTCCTAGTTCCAGAGGCTCAGACCCTCTGGTCTTATACCATGGCCATTGGATGATTCCAACAAGATATATGCTTGTGGGGTGTCAACTAGAACCCAAAAGATTCTAAACAGCCACCACTATATGCTCCAGCGACACAAATCCTAATTGAAGTCTGGAAAGATGGGTCCCCAAAGGCTCAACTCCAGCCCACATGGAAGGGCCCCTACCCTGTAATACTTTCTACCCCCACAGTAGTCAAGGTACCAGGGCATGGCGCCTGGATTCACTCCTCATGAGTCAAGCCATGGAAAAAAACAGAAGAGTACACTCAATACACCTGTGAGCCCCTGGGAGATCTCATATACCTATTTAGGACTACAAATGAGTGCCGTTCTAATGAACACCCCTAAAATTAAGTTTCTGGGGATAAGATTTCTCAGGATAGCTCTAAAGAGCCAACACAGCTTGGCAGGGGTTGTACTCCAAAACAGGCAGGAGATAGATCTCCTGATCCCTAAACAAGGAGGGACTTGAGCTATCTTGAATGAGCCATGTTATTTCTGGTTAAATACCTCCAGCTAAGTTAAAGAAACTCTCACAGTCCTCAAGATAAACATTCAGATCCTATGGAATCTCAAAGAATGAGCTGGAGAGTTCTCAGGGTTGCTACAATTTCTCTTTGGGGGATCCTTCTCCTAGTAAGGGGGGATTTGGAATTAGCTAATGCTGTTATCATTGTATTGACATTGCTTATGATTGCTCCATGTATTATCAATTCTTTAACCAAATTGTCTCTGCCCAGGTCAACAAGCTACAAAATACAGTGATAGTTCAACAAGGATCAGAGAAGGCAATGGCACCCCACTCCAGTACTCTTGCCTGGAAAATCCCATGGATGGAGGAGCCTGGTAGGCTGCAGTCCATGGGGTCGCTAAGAGTCGGACACAACTAAGCAACTTCACTTTCACTTTTCACTTTCATGCATTGGAGAAGGAAATGGCAACCCACTCCAGTGTTCTTGCCTGGAAAATCCCAGGGACGGGGGAGCCTGGTGGGCTGCCGTCTATGGGATTGCACAGAGTTGGACATGACTGAAGCAACTTAGCAGCAGCAGCAGTTCAACAAGGATATATAAAACTACACCTGACCACAAAATGGACACCACTATAATGACTCTGAGGCTTGAGACTAGCAAGAGTGGGAGGCCCAATGCACCTCACCATCCCAGCTCAGCAGGAAGTAGCAAGAGAGACCTTGACACCCCTACTCCCAAAGAATTGGACCTCCCATCATCTTGGGGAAGGGGGGAATGTTAGGTAGTTAGAATAGGTAAGAGTCCAAAATGGGGGTGGCTAAAAGACAAAGACGGAGAAAAGTCCACAAAAATGGAGCAAGAGAAAATCTAAGGACCAGAGTGAGAACCTCAGGTGAAACAAATAGCCCAATTTGCATAGGGCAGGCTCAAGGTAGGGGAGGAGACAAAGGTATAAAAGGAAGAAGCCAGGATGAATTGAGGCCTCTTTGGAGTTGGCTCGCCTTCATGCCTTGAGGGTGTACTTTCCTTTGCTTGCTGAATAAAGCTCTGAGCCATAACAGAGCTATAACACTGGTCTGCCACTTCAGACTTTTGCTGTGATGAGACAGAACTGAGGAAATTACACACTCCCCAACAAGAGTAATCACAATTTCCATTTCAAATCCGGTGATTTTCTTTAAAATGTTTCTCCTGTGTGCCAAACCAACCTTGACACATCAGAGCAAACTATAATACTTAAAGTCAGCAAATACTCATACTTTAGTAGCCTCACATTTTAGTAACCTAACACAGCATAATGCATACATATGGAACTCACAGTATCCTCTTCTAAATTACTACCCACCCGTAGATGAAACACAGAACACAGCTCTACAACATCTCCACCTTGGGAATTCCTTGGAAGTCCAGTGATTAAGACTCAGCACTTTCACTGCCAAGGTTCAATCCTGGTTAAGGAACTAAGATTCTACAAGCTGTGCAGTGAGATGAAAAAACAAAAACAAAACCACCACCACCAACAAAAAAACCCTCCTAAATGATCATTGCAACCCCACAAAATTTTTCATTCAATATGTCAATTTTGTTTTTATCTAACTCTATTTATTCTCTATTGTAGTTTCTGTTGACCTTTAGGCTTAATTTCAGTTATTTTATATTTAACAACTTATTCTGTAAACATTGTACTAGTATAAATCCTTTGTAATATAATTTAGGTCCAATTCATCTCTAAAAATATTTATTAAATCTATTTGTGTTGTGTAAAAAGTTAGAGATGGTATGAAAATAGCCAACATTCGCATTCTGTAAAATTGTGATCTAAGAAAACAAAATTAAAATATTTTGCTTTTTAATCTCTGATTACTGCATTTAGTCTCTGATTACTCTAGAAATGCAAACTAATTTTGATTCTATATATAATAAAACCTGAGCCTTCAAAGACATTAAATCTCTGGTTCAAATATTTTGGCCAAGTACACAAAGACCAAATGGAAGAAATGTAGAATTGGGGTGTGTGTGTGTGTGTGTGTGTGTGTGTGTGTGTATTTAAAGTTATCCCTAGAGCATTTGTGTTCAATCGCTTCTGTCATGTTTGGCTCTTTGCAACTCTGTTCATGAGATTTTCCCAGCAAGAACAGTGGGGTGATGGCCATGCCTTCTTCCAGGGGACCTTCATGACCCAGGAAGCAAACTCACATATCCTGTGTTTCCTGATATGCTAACATTTCACAGGCATTTGTTCCATTTTCTTGTATTTTAAGTCTATTATAAAGCTTCAAGGAACATTCTTTGATGATATAGGTCAATAATACTTGTTGATAGTTTACAAGTGACTTTTCCTGTTTGATTTGACACTCTTGTTAAGTATTTTTGCACAGTACTTTGTTAAGCAGTGGGCATTAGAGCCAAACACAGAGAAAAAACTTGAAACATTGGTCAAACCAGACAACACTTTTGTTGATTTTGTGAAGAATGCAGATCACATTATGAATGGACAAACCAATTTTGTACCAAACAAAATATACTGAAGGATAATATTAATAGTCCTTTATTGGATATGCCTTTGCAAAGATTTCCCCTTCCCACCCCCACCCTCATTTGTGGCCTGTCTTCTCTTTCTCTTATTATTATCTTTCCTAGAGCAGAAGTTTTTAATTGTATTGAGGTGCAATTTATCAACTATTTCTCCCATGGATTGTTCCTTTAATATTATCTAAAAAGTTGCCTGGGCTTCCCTGGTGGCTCAAATGGTAAAACGTCTGCCTGCAGATGCTGGATTCGATCACTGGGTCAGGAAGGTCCTGTGGAGAAGGTAATGGCAACACACTCCAATACTCTTGCCTGGAAAATGCCATGGACAGAAGAGCCAGACCCAAAGTCATTTGCATTTTCTCCTATGTTACCTTCTAGATGTTTAATAGTTTTGCCTTTTAAAATTTGGTTTGTGATGCATTGTGAGATTTTTTTTTTAATGGTGTAAGACTTATGTCTAGATTCATTTTTACACATGTGGATACCCAGTTCTTCCAGCACCATTTGTTGAAAAACTATCTTTGCTGCTTTTCACTTCCTTTGCTTCTTTGTGAGTCTATTTTTGGGTTCTCTATTCTGTTCCATTGATTTATTTTTCTATTCTTTCATCAATACCTCACTGCCTCGATTACTGTGTCAGACCTGCAATTTTGTTCTCCTTCAATACAGTGTTGGTTATTCTAAATTTGTTATCCAAAATATACAAAGAATTCTCAAAATTAAACAATTAAAGAAAAACAATTAAAACATAATAAGATCTTAACAAACACTTCACCAAAGAGGATATGCAGATGGAAAATAGCAGACAAAAGATACTTCACATAATATATTATCTGGGAAATGCAAATTAAAGCAACAATAAAATACCACTACATACCTATTAGAATGGTCTAAATTCAGAACACTAATAGTGTCAAATACTGATAATGATGTGGAGCAACAGGAACTCTCATCCATTGTTGATAGGAATGCAAAATGGTACAGTCACTTTGGAAGATATTTTAGCAGTTTCTTATGAAACTAAATATACACTTACCATATGATTTAGCATTTGGGCTCCTTGGTATTTACTCAAAGGAGTTGGGTTCATTATGTGAACACAGAAACTTGCACATGGATGTTTAGAGCAGCTTTATTCATAAATGCTAAAAGTTGGAAGCAACCAAGATGTCCTCCAGTAGGTGATTGGGTAAATATAATGTGTTACATCTAGACATCTAGTGTATTACATCTATTACATCTAGTGTAATATCATTCTGTACTAAAAAGAAATGAGTTATCAAGCTATGAAAAGACATACAGGGGATTTAAATGCATATTCCTAAAAGAAAGAAACCGATCTGAAAAAGCTATGTTGTATGTCATTCCAATTGTATGACATTCTGGAAAAGGCAAAACTATGAAGGCAGTTGCCAGGAGCTGGGTGGAGGGAGGAATAGGTAGAATTCAGAGAATTTGTGGGGCAGTGAAAATATTCTATAATGATTGATAAATGTCAGTATTCATTTGTCCAAATCCATAGATGTACAACACCAAGAATAAACTATCAACTATCAGTCTTGGTTGATCATGATTTATCAATTTAGGTTCATCAGTTTTAATAAATGAACATCTCTGAGGAGGGTTGTTGATAATGGGAAAGACTATGCATGCTTGGGAGCATGGGACATAAGGGAAACCTCTGTATCTTCCTCTCAGTTTTGCTGTGAACCTTTAGCTGCTTAAAAGATTGCCTTAATTGAAAATCTCTAGATAAAACAATGGATAAACTTTGTTGAATGGGATGATTGATTGTTTTTCTTCACCGTGTATTTTAATATATTTTTTTAATTGGAGGATAATTGCTTTGCAATGTTCTGTTGGTTTCTGCTGTATTTTAACAAATTCTGTATGTTTAGTTTCAAGTAGATCTTCCTACTCTTGGTTTGACTTCCACAATTCTATAAATATTAGAAATGTAAAGCACTCCTAAAGATCTCTACAAAAGTTGGAATTAATTGACTCTTATAGCCTCACAATCTTTCTTTCTTTAGGGTTTCTGCTTCCATTGCATTTGTAGTGCTTCTTCAAAACATGGTGTTAACCTAAACATGGGATCACATATGTGAGCAAGCACACATTTAAATTAAAATCATAAACAGTCTTTAAAAAATCACTATAAGCATTAATGAGTCTTTTAAATTACAATTGCAAAGTAGGGTATTAGAAATCATTTTAGAAATAATCCTTTCCCCTTACTTTTCATCCTTCACTCTACACTGCTGACCCAACCTCCCAAATTTATAAAAATCATACAATAAATTCTAGGTAATCAGGATGCTCTTTACTACTTATTCCATCCAGTCTTTCTACTAACTTTGTACTCTGTCTTGTCTCCATGGTTCTGAGCACTTAGAACTTGATTCCATAATTCAGCCTTAATGTCCAACTCTGACTCAGATTATATTTGCCACAATGCAGTACTGGGTTTGAAATTACCAGGGGATTTTAGGAAACTGCATAGAAGTAGCTTCTTCTCTCATATTAAGATCTGATATTAACCATGTAAAGCTATGTGCCAGGGTTCATGATAATGTTCTCTATGAACTGTTGCAAACAATAATATCAAAAATTAAAAAAAAAAAAGAAATAACCCTTTCTCAAATACTGTTATAAATATCCTTGTTTCCCACCTAACATCATCCATCCTACTTTCTTTGTCTGCTACATCTCATTCAGTTTTAGAATAGAAGGAAATTCATTTGCATACAGAGAACTTCTCATATGTTAAAACAATACAATTGCACACACACACACACACACACACACACACATACGTGTTTTGTTGAGGCCAGGGAAGTCTGCTTCAAAATATGCCTCAATGCCATATTGATTATTTTGAATTAGTCACTTAAGAAAGAGCTGATGCAAGAGGCACCTTTTGACTCTTCTCTCTAAAGTAGGAAATAAATCTCTCATGTGAAAGGTGCTCTCCCAACATCTGCACCTAGAGGTAGAAGAGAGAATTTATCACTATAGAGAGGGAATTTGGGGCTGAGAAGCTGAGAAACATGGTTGCTTCTTTAATTTACTACCCCAAGCTCAAACTTTGTTTAGATTATTCACTAAATATGTATGCGTAGCCTAAGTTCTCTGTCCTGTCTATTCGTCACAAAATTTATTTTTCCTTGTCTAAAAAGTATAAAAGCTATTTTCTCTATTTCTTAAGCCCCACTTTTGATACCTCCATGTAAACAAATTAAAATTCTTTCTTTTTCTCCTGTTTATCTGTCTGTTTTGATTTTACTATGTCTAGCCATAAGAATGCAAGAACGGTAGGGGAAATTTTCATCTCCCCAACAGTGTGTGTGTGTGTGTGTGTGTGTGTGCGCGCACATGTGCCTGTGTGCATACTCACTATTGCTTCTTTAATCAACTATTAACCAAATATGGTTAATATTTTTTTAAAAACTTTTAATAATTCTAGCATTAGTAACAAATCAGTAATATATAACATCTATATAACATCTAAAAAAATCAACACAAGAGTGTAGTTTTAATTATCTTTTCTAGGATATTGGTTACCTAGGAAATATCAGCAAGAGGAAATATAATTAACATATCTTGTCAACTGTATTATTGGAATGAAAAATGAAATACAAAGAATCCTTCCTTTTTCAATTATTAAATTTTCTCTAAACTTTGTTGACATAAATGCAGTTTCTAGCAGCTCATCATTCATCTACAATATATAAATTTGACTTAGTCCTGACTGCATACAGTAAGAGCTTAAAAATAATATAACTTAATTCTTGTTTTTTTTTATGTAATTTTTAAACATGTCATTTTCCTACAAAGAATTTTCAGTATACTTCAGAAATTATTATCTTTTCAAACTCTTAACTACAGCTTTAATAAAATGTCAGGCAATTTAAGCTTGATTTTTTTGTTATATTTTTTTATTCTAAAAATGTTTTTCTCAATATTCTCAGAAATATAAGTGAATTTATAGTAAAATGGCAAATATTTAAAAATGAAACAGCATGCTACATAAAATGGAAATTCAAATTCATTTCTGCTTTCTATGTCTCCCATTCAAAAGAAGCTTGAGTATATTTGCATGTACATTTGGTATGTATGCATGTGTGTGTACGTGTGTGTGTTGCACATGTTATGTGTTTATTAAGTGACCTATATACTTTATGACTTGACAGATGTCTCAGTAACTATGAATTAAATTCAAAACTTAACTATGCTTAATTAAATTCATAATTATTTTTTTCCTCTAGTTCATATAATATTGCACCTTTCAGAGAACATCATTCAAATTTGCTTTGGAGGCACTGAAAGTTTTGTCAGACATAATCATCATGCAGCCCTATTATAATGTTCTTCCTCTCTGCTCTGTCCATCATCATCTCCCATTAAATGGTCACTCTTGGCAAAGCTAATTGTGGTTTTCTGTTCAATATCATTTTGGAGCTGCCTATTTTAGAATATGTTTGATAAGGAGTCAATCTTGTCTACATGTGAAGAACCAGAATAAAGCTATGTGTAAGGATAAAAAGAATCTTAGAGGAAAGAGGGACTGCCTTCCAGTCCTCTTTTCCTGCCTTATTGTGTCTCCTTTAAAATATAACAGACCTGATAAAAGGCCTAAACTTTTGATTTTATAATTCAAGGTTATAGGCTTTCTGACATTTGGAACTATGAACATATACCTGCTATATGAACTCGGTTCTTTCGGGGAGTATCAAGGAGACAGTCACAGGGTTCATCCATTTTCTCTCAAGGAGCTAAGAGATGTTTTAGTTGTTTCTTTTACTTTACTGCATATATTTATCTGAAATTCAGTCCAGACTTTGTAGTTGCTTTCGCATCATCTTAAATGTTGATTCCAATATTAAATTGTGTCTTCTAATATTCAGTTGCATCTTCTCTTTCTACTACACTGGTCTGAAAGTGAAAGTCACTCAGTTGTGTCCAACTCTTTGCAAACCCATGGACAATAGCCTGCCAGGCTCCTCTGTCTGTGGAATACTCCAGGCAAGAATATATTGGAGTGGGTAACCTTTTCCTTCTCCAGGGAATCTTCCCAACCCTAGGATCAAACTTAGGTCTCCCACATTGCAGGCAGATTCCTTACTGTCTGAGCCACCAGGGAAGCCCAAGAATACTGGAGTGGATAGCCAACCCCTTCTCCAGAGGATCTTCCCCACCCTGGGATAGAATTGGAGTTTCCTGCATTGCAGGTAGATTCTTTACTATCTGAGCTACCAGGGAAGCCTTAGGGGAAATCACTTGTTGGTAATATTGCATTAATTCCTCACCATGGTATCCCAGGGATGAGGATATATGATAATCTTCCTCACAGTCAATTTTTTTATGAAAATAAATCATTCTCCTAAGTTTCTTCAAACTCATGCAGTAATGCATCTTTCTCTCTCCATGTTGTCATCCAACATGTTCATTTAAGTGATAAAAGTAATAATCTGTAACTTGAGAGAAATGTTATAGGTTTGGTGTAAATGCTGTTATATGCAACATGAATTATCATGAATAAGATCCATTATAAGTTGCATGCATCTTTTGTTAATTTTTAATTATATCTCTTAACCATACCACTTTAGGAAAGTTTTTAGTGTTTTCACACATGTTATATCAAGTCACTCTCTCTAATGCTGCTGCTTTAATTTTCATTACAGCTTCTCTTTAAACAATTAATATGTATGAGTTCTATGGAACTTCTTAATATATACTCTGTAGTTGAAAATTACTGGCGATAAAAATAATTATAAATTTATTTTCATTTTTTATTGTTGTTCTCCATAACAAGTGATACTGGAATAGTACAAAGATTTTTCTTATGAAAATAAATAAGAATCAAGAGTGATAGGAATAAACTGAATGTTTAGATAAATAAAATTAATGTATAGGGGGAAAGCCCACAAAGTTATGTGCTTTGAAGCTTTCTTAAATCCTGTACAAATTTGAGGTCTTCAAATAAACCATCTTAACCTTTATTTTTCAGGGAAGAAAAGAAAACAAACATTTTCATTTAGTTTAAAAGCTGTATTACATTCAGTTCTCCCAAACACATATAATAAATATATCAATCTTTACCCTGGGAAAACAATGAGTCGAGCAATTTGTAGACTCATTAACTGCCCTACAAAGTATATATTTTAATACTATTACAAATGATTTTTTTTGTTGTTTTTACATTATTATTGTTGTTCAGTCATTCAGTCAAGTCTGACTCTTTGTGATCCCATGGACTACAGCACCCGGACTCCCTTGTCCTTCACTATCTCTCAGAGTTAGCTCAAATTCATGTCCATTGAGTTGGTGATGCTATCTAACCATTTCATCCTCTGCTGCACTCTTCTCCTTTTGCCTTCAACCTTTTTCAGCATTAGGATCTTTTCCAATGAGTTGGCTCTTTGCATCAGGTAGCCAAACTATTGGAGCTTCAGCTCCAGCATCAATTCTTCCAATAAATATTCATGGTTGATATCTTTTAGGATTGATTGGTTTGATCTCCTTGCTGTCCAAGGAACCCTCCAGAGTCTTCTCCAGCATCACAATTCTTTGGTGCTCAGTCTTCTTTATGGTCCAACGCTCATGTCCATTCATGACTAGTGGGGAAACCATAGCTTTGACTATAAAGACCTTTGTCAGCAAAGTGATGTCTCTGCTTTTTAATATGCGGTCTAGGTTAATTTTAGCTTTCCTTCCTGGTGGCTTAGATGGTAAAGAGTCTGCCTGCAATGTGAGAGACCTGGGTTCCATCCCTGGGTTGGGGAGATCCCCTGGAGAATGAAATGGCAACCCACTCCAGTATTCTTGCTGGAAAATTCCATGGATGTAGTAGCCTGGTGGGCTAAAATTTATGGGTTTGCAAAGAGCTGGACACAACTGCACAACTAACACTTTCACTTTCCTTCCAAGGAGAAAGTGTTTTTTAATTTCATGGTTGCAGTTGCTGTCCACAGTGACTTTGGAGCCCAAGAAAGTAAAGTTTGTCACTGCTTCCACTTTTCCCCCTTCCATTTGCCATGAAGTGATGGCACCAGATGTCATAATCTTCATTTTTTGAATGTTGAGTTTTAAGCCAGCTTTTTTGCTCTCCTCTTTCACTCTCATCAAAAGGCTCTTTAGTTCCTCTTTACTTTCTGCTATTAGAGTGGAATCATCTGCATATCTGAGGTTGTTGATATTTTTTCCAGCAATCTTTACTTCAACTTGTGATTCATCCAGCCAGGCATTTCACAAGATATACTCTGCATGTAAGTTAAATAAGCAAAGTGATAATATGCAGCCTTGTCATACTCCTTTCCCAATTTTGAACCAGTCCATTGTTCCAAGTCAGGTTTTAACTGTTGCTTCTTGACTCATATAGGTTTCTCAGGAGATACGTAAGATAGTCTGGTATTCTCATCTTTTAAGAATTTTCCAGTTTTTTTGTGTGATCCGCACAAAGGCTTTAGTGTAGTCATGGAAACACAAGTAGATGTTTTTTTCTGAAATTCCCTTACATTACTGAAGGAATTTATAATTTGACTCTTGCTAATATGTGTATATAAGCAATAAACATTAGGTTTAAATAGTAACTGAGGTTTATTTTACAGTGCTTTCAATCAAATATTTAGCAACAGGACACACTGATCTGTATTCACACTGATCTGTCTTTGTTGTAAAGACTTTTGGAATCGAGTATCCATCTCTAATAAACTCTGGGCTTCAGAAACCATTTCATCTAAAAATCCTGCAGAATTTGAGATTATAAAATGTATCAATCTATGTGGAAAGAAAAAGTATCCAAAAAACTGTGAGTAGAAATGAACATTAGCAAAAGATATGTAAAAGAAATAAGAAAACTAAATACAGAAATATAAATGGTTATAATTATTAAATTAGAAAAAATTAAATAGTTAAAATAATAAAATAATATAGACATTTGAAAATTAACGTTTTTGATGAAAGAGAGAGAAGGAAGAAAGGAAAGAAAGCAAGTTGATTTTGATGAGTGAGAAAAAGAGAGACAGAGACAATGAGAAAGAATGGAGGCATGGAGATAGTGAAGGAGGGACAAAGAGGAAGGGAAGAAAGACATACATAAAGAAGTCAAAGAAATTCTAATTAGATCAGTAATTATAGAGGAGTTGGAGAAGATCTAGAAAGAAATGTTTGAAAGGATAATACAAAGTAATAATAGAAGTTAATACTAAACCTTAAAGAAGAGAAAATTTAATTTATTTAATATATGCTATCAAAGAAGTTAGCAAAATAAAACAATACAGTAAATTTTTAAAAGCTTTATAGAAAAGTGAAAGTAAAATGCATTGTTGTAAAGAAGTAAAAAGACTCATTAGGCAAGCATCATGGATTAATACAGTACATACACAAGACGTGGTGAGGAGTAACAAAATTGCTTTGCAAACACAGCATACACATTTGTGTATATAGCACTTATCATTTTCTAAAATTATAAGAAATGTCATGTGTACTGAACTGATTTTTAAATAAGAAAATGAATTCAGGGAGTTTAAGTAATTCATTAAAATCTTTTCTCAAATAGGCTGAAGGGATCTGAAGCAATACCCATTATCTCTAGCCTAGTAAACTTAAGCAGTTTTTTGGGGCCTCTGTAAAGATTCTATTTTGAATTATATTAAAATTATAAAAATTAAATTAATCGATATATATATTATTAAAATGTACCTATGGCTATTGTTTTAGCCTGTGGTTAGTATTATTTTCCATGTTTAAAACACATTACATGACTGTTTCATTTTCACAGTTTCATTTTTTTTTTCTTCTTAAGAGATTAGGAAATATATTTTAAAATGTTCAAAAACTATATTTACTAATTACAGTTTTTTGGTTATTCCAGCTCTCAGTTCAGTTCAGTGGGTCAGTCATGTACAACTCTTTGTGACCCCATGGACTGCAGCACGGCCAGGCTTCCCTGTCCATCACTAACTCCTGGAGCCTACTCAAACTCATGTCCATCGCGTCGGTGATGCCATCCCCCCATCTCATACTGCCGTCCCCTTCTCCTCCCGCCTTCAATCTTCAATTTCAGCTCTAGTAACCAATAAAATTCTGGAATTCTTAAGTGATTTAATCAGGAAGAAAATATTTAAAATAAGAAACATCAGTATAATATAGAACTAATGCCAACTAAAATAGAACCTAATTCATTTTCCTGGCAGGAAAATATACTGTTTCTATGTCATTGAATTCTTTGTGAAGTTGTTCTTTTATTCTAATAACTTTGGATTTTAACTTATAAAACATATATTTTTATAGCTTCATCACAGAACTTTGTAAATATTATTTCAATTGACATACCTATGTTATCATAGAGAATCAATTGCTTTGTCCTAGAAAAGACAACCTTTCAGAAGTATAATAAAAGAAAATTAGATCTACAGCCCTGCTTTCCATATGTAAATATTCTCTTCCAAACACTGAATCACTTATTCAAAATGCATATCCAAATCTTGTGGTTTTGGCAAAGTTCTAGAAGAATTCATTAGAAAATAAAGTAATTTTTGTAATATAACTTCGTCTCCTAACTACAATAGCACAGATTTGTGTTCTATTCCCACTTTTCTGTCAATCAATAATACTCATAATAATGTTTTTATATTATTCTTAACACTGATTATGGGTTGCCACTCCTAATTCACAGATTAATTTTTATTACTTATACACACAGAGTTTATCAACATAAAGACTGGATTTGTATGTAATTAGATCTTCCTTAAGTTTTTCTTATTCAAACATGAACAGATATGATTCTCTTCAAGCAATCTCACTCATTCCTTGACTATTTCCTTGTCTTGTTTTCTTCATCTCTATCCTTGTATCATTGATAATAACTCTGAACATGTACATCATATTCTCATGTGGGCATTGTTTAAATGTACTATGAATAGTGAAACAGAGAGGAAAGCTATGATAGCATCAATATCAATGGAATGACTGCCGCTAGGTAAAAGTCAGGAAAGTGGTAACTTTATGACAAAATCTGTGGTCTTAAGATAAAAAAATCTCTCCAAAACTGATTCACTAAATTCAGCAATTCAGTATGGGTATTTTTAGGTGCAATCCTTATCATGTGCTAAGTTCAAATGAATATTGATATTTTTTATATTCTATTTTTCATATTTATTTTAAATATTTGTAACATATTTAATTAATTATATTAATAATATTTAATTTATTGATTTAATATTTTGAATATAATTGTTAATATATTTTAATTAGGCAATTAGGCATATTTCTTTTTTTCTTTCTTTTTAAAATAATATTTTGGCTCAGTGCACATGTTCATTTAGATAAAGATGGTAATAATTTTATAGAATTCTAAAATATATCATTGGAAATTTTATTTGGATTGTAATAATTTCATGGATTATTTCAGAAGATAATTTTCTAGTTAAGAAGATAATATGTAGAAGATTTTCCATGTTTTCCATGTAAGAAAGTAGTAGGTTTCTCCATTTATTTCCAGATTACTTTTTTCAGTTCTAAATAAACTATTGTAAGTTTTTCTGTGTAGGAATACTACTTTGATGGAAAATCTTCTACATACTCTTTCTACATTGTCTATTGTATATTTCATTTTGCTTGGAAATCACTGATGTGTATATATTTGATTACAGTATGTCCCTTAAATAAAATTCAGTTATTACCTGTATTACTTTTAAAGATAGTTTTCTCTTGGATTCTTCAGTTAAGATACCTTAAAATACATTAGTATATTTATCATTTATTTATTATAGTAAGAATAGATTATATGAGATCAACTCTGAGCAAAGTTTTAAGTGTACAGTATTATAAACTACATAGACAGTGTTATGTAGAAAATATCTTACTCATTTCTCATAACTGAAACTTTATACCCATTGAACAGCAACTCCTCATTTCCTGCTATTTCCTACCAGTCCCTGGCAACATTTTACGTGCTCAGTTCCTATTCAAAATTGATATATATACCTCACCTTGTCAAGTCCCAGGATATGGCCATTTTCTTAAGTGCAATTACTCCACAAAATTCAGGTCCCATATCATATTCTGCCTGCCCTGAGGAAATAACCACTGACAATGCTACCTAAATGCTCCCTGTACTACCGGACTTACTCAACGGATGCAATTCAATCTCTAAATATTTGTTCCTTTTTAGAATTATTATTTTTCATTTATTTATTGTCTTTTTCTAATCATTAATAGAATGTCTTATTTTTCTTTGTATTTTTGGCACATAGCACACAGGTAGGTCAAAATAATAGTAATTTTAATTGACTAATCAACATAACAGGCTTTGCCTTTCAACTGGCACATTTCATAAATTTTCTTCAAATAGTCCACTAATAAATGTATCTTTAAAATCTTCTGTATTATTGACTGATTTCTGATTTTTAATTACTTATTATTCATTCCTTTCTGTTTTTTCTATACAAAGTGTATTTCTGTTTGCTGAGGAAACCACTTTTTAAAAAATTCTTTCCAGAGTTAATGTGAAATACATAGTATATCTTATATTCTTTCAGTTTAAACAGGAGCTTAGCATCTTATTATTATTTTCTTATTGACAGTCATCATGTATTTTGATCTTAATTATCACATTTACATTTTTATTTTTATACTATGCTGTGCTGTGCAAGTCATGTCCAACACTTTGTGACCCCATGGACTGTAGCCCACCAGGCTTTTCAGTTCATAGAGTTATCCAAGCAAGAATACTAGAGTGGGTTGCCATTTTCTTCTCCAGGGAGTCTCCCCAACCCAGGGATTGAACCCAGGTCTCCAGCATTGCAGGTGGATTCTTTACCATCTGAGCCACTAGGGAAGCCCATTGTTATATGATATCTTCTTTCAAAAACATATTTTTTCATTTAATTTAATTTTATTTTTGGTTGTGCTGTGTAGCTTGTGGGATTTTAGTTCCCTGACCAGGGATTGAACCTGTGTCACAGCAGTGAAAGTGCTGAGTCCTAACCACTGGACCACCAGGAAACTCCCTGCTGCTGCTGCTGCTGCTAAGTCACTTCAGTCGTGTCCGACTCTGTGCGACCCCATTGACGGCAGCCCACCAGGCTCCCCCGTCCCTGGGATTCTCCAGGCAAGAACACTGGAGTGGGTTGCCATTTCCTTCTCCAATGCATGAAAGTGAAAAGTGAAAGTGAAGTCACTCAGTCGTGTCCAACTCTGGCGACCCCATGGACTGCAGCCTACCAGGCTCCTCCATCCATGGGATTTTCCAGGCAAGAATACTGGAGTGGGATGCCATTGCCTTCTCTGAGGAAACTCCCTAAAAACATATTTTTAAGGAGATTTAGAAAATGTTTTATTTAAGATAGTTATTTCTCCAAACAGAAGCATTATTATTTTATTAGTTAACTAAGAATACTTAAAAATAAATTCATCAATAAATTTTCAGAAAACCTAATCTTGAGGATGAAAAATTTTGGCAAGCTGAAAAAGTTACGGTCTATGAATGGAAAGCATTAAAAACATTAAAAATAATATATACAATCATACAATACCAATATGATTACCATCTTTTCTTGTAAAATGAGGTATGTTACTAATTGCCAAAATGATACAGAGCCAATAAAAACAAATTATATAGGAACAGCTTAGTTAGCAATAACATCACTTACTTAGAACATGTAATTCTAAAATCAAGTTTGCATGTAATTTCCTGATTGATTTATTCTATGACTCCTTAACTTTTACAGGGTAATGCATAATTTCTGCACTCTATTTTCATTATTTTAAACTAGTATTCCAAGCAGGCATGCACACATGTGAACACAAACGCATATACACACATAAATGCTTGCAATAATGTTCTCTTGCACAGACTCTTTACATACTCCTTTCCACAAGCATTTTCAAATGATATGGTGATAAATATACGGTGATAAATTTCTTACAGTTTTATTTCTACTCACCAACTGTTTTTCACTAATATTTTCTTTTTGACCTCTCTAAAGAATTCTCTGCAAGGAGATCAAACCAGTCAATCCTAGAGGAAATAAACCCTGAATATTCATTGGAAGGACTGATGCCTAAATTGAAGCTCCAGTACTTTGGCCACCGGATATGAAGAGCTGACTCATTAGAAAATACACTGATGCTGGGAAAGATTGAAGGCAGGAGAAGGGAACGACAGATGATGAGATGGTTGGATGACAACACCGACTCGATGGACATGAGTTTGAGCAGGCTCCAGGAGTTGGTGATGGACAGGGAATGCTGGCATGCTGCAGTCCATGGGGTCACAAAGAGTTGGACTTGACTGAGCAACTGAACTGACTGAAAGAATTCTTACATAAAAGTAAAATTCATAAATGTGCAGTGACAAATTTAAGGTGTAATAATTTATATGAAGATTCATTTATAAATAGACTTCTCAATGACCCAAGTGTGAATTTTGGTCATTTAACTTATATACTTAACACATGAGTTTATAATTTTAGAAAAGGAATAGTGGAGAGAGAATCAAATAAAACTTCTTAATTTGTCAACTAAAGGACTATAAGAACATAGTTTTGGATAGCATGTAAAATAGCATTTAGATAAATACAAAGATGAAAATATTTGCTAATTTATACTCAGAGGAAAAATATACATTGACATCTGACTTTTCAAAAAGGATAAAAACAAAGTAAAAATAGGATAAAATACACAAAAATATGGATTGCCATTTTGGAAATCTTGAAAAAAATAAACAACTTATATTCATCAAAATTATCCCTCAGAAATGAACATTCCTCAAAAGAAACTTCTGGGCCCAAAAGTTTTAACCAAACATCTAAAGAAAGCTAACATCATATTTACACATTATTTTCAAAAAAAAGAAAAAGAATACTTCCCACTTCATTTTATGAGTCTGTTATTACCCTAATACCAAAACTAGACAATAAGTACAAAAAAAAGAAACAAAACAAAACAAAACCTCTCCAAGGTTTTGCTCATAAACTTCCATGCAAAATGCATTAAAATATTAGTAAATTAAATTTAGAAATGTATAAAAAGAATTTATGTATGAAGGCTAAATCAGGTTTCTACATTTTTTTGTTGTTGTTGTTGTTCTCTGCAAACAGATACTTCTTACTTCTTCCTTTCCAATTTGGATGTCTTTTATGTCTAATTCTTTGGATTAGGACTTCTAGTACTATGTTAAACAGAAGTGTCAAGGGTGGGCACTGGATCTTGGAGAAGTTTTCAGTTCCTTACCCCCACCCCTGGAAATGAATTCACAGGCTCACAACCAACTAATCTTCAGCAAGTTTGCTAATAATATACAACGGAAAAGGATAAAATCTCTTCAACAAATTGTGTTAGGAAAACTGGCTGTTCACATGCAGAACAATGAAATTCAACCCTTATCTCACACCATATACCAAAAAACCCCTCAAATCATTTAAACAAAATACCCGAATCCATAAATTTACCAAAAGAAAACATGGGGAATATTTTTTATTTTCCACACTGGCTTTAGCAACTATTTTTTTGGATATGATACCAAAAGAACAGGCAACCAAATTAAAAATAATCAAGTCTGATAGCATCTAACTATTAATACAAAGCTTCCACAGAGCAAAAGAAATAATCAACAAAGTAAAAAGGCAATTTACTAAATGGGAGAAAGCATTGCAAACCCTGTATTTGATAATTTTCAAAATATATAAGGAAATCATATAACTCAATAGTGAGAAACACACTGATCAAACAGTGGACAAAAGATTTGAATAGATATTTCTCCAAAGAAGATATACAAATGGTGGCCAATAGGCATATCAAAGATGCTCTACCTTGTTAATCATCATTGAAATGCAAATCAAAGCAACAGTGAGATATCACCTCACATCTGTTAGGGTAGCTATTAAAAAGTCAAAAGGCAATACATTTCAGCAAGTTTGTGGAGAAATTGAAACCTTTCTACATTATTGGTAAGAAAATAAAACAGTAAGTATTAGTATGGAAAACAGTTTTGAGGCTACTCAAAAATTTAAAAATGGAACTATTATGTACTCCCACTCCTGTGTATCATTCAAAAGAACTAAAATCAGGATCTCAAAGAGATAGCTGCAATCTCATGTTGCTGGTATGAAACTTCACAATAACCAAGATATGGATACCAAGCAAATGTTCATCAACAGATGGAAAACAAAATGTGCTATAGGGGAATTCCTTGGAGGGTCAGTGGTTAACACTCCATGCTTCCACTGTAGAAAGTCCAGGTTCTATTACTGGTCAGGGAACTAGAATCCTGCAAGTGGTGTGGTGCAGCCAAAAAAAAAGAAGAAAAAGAAGAAAATGTGTATATATATATATGTGTGTGTGTGTGTGTGTGTATATATATATATATATATGAACATTATTCAGCCTTTAAAAAGAAGAAAATTTGGCAGTTTACAGCAATATGAATGAACTTTGAAGACACTGTATTAATTGAAACAAGTCAAAGTGCAAATACAACTATATAAGGCATTTAAAATAGTCAAAGACATAGAATTAGACAATAGAATAGCTGTTACACTGGATGAAGAAAGGGGTACATGGAGAGCTGTTGTTCAATATACCTAGACTTATACAAGATGAGTAAGTTCCAGACATCTACTATACAAAGTGTCTAGTTAACAATAAGGCATTGTATACTTAAATCCAGTGAAAAAAGCCAGCAACAAAAGGTTACATCCTCTATGCACCCATTTTTATAATCTTTGCAAAATGAAATTACAGAGATGGAGAACAGATTCAGTTCAGTTCAATCGCTCAGTCACATCTGACTCTTTGAGAACTCATGGACCACAGCATGCCAGGCCTCTCTGTCCATCACCAACTGCTGGAGTTTACTCAAATTCATGTCCATTGAGTTGGTGATGCCATCCAACCATCTCATCCTCTGTCATCCCCTTCTCCTGCCTTCAATCTTTCCCAGCATCAGGGTCTTTTCAAATGAGTCAATTCTTCACATCATGTGGGGATTTTCAGCTTCAGCATCAGTCCTTCCAATGAGTATTCAGGACTGATTTGCTTTAGGATGGACTGATTGGATCTCCTTCCAGTCCAAGGGACTCTCAAGAGGCTTCTCCAACACCACAGTTAAAAAATGTCAATTTTTTTGGTGCTCAGCTTTCTTTATAGTCCAACCCTCACATCCGTACATGACTACTGGAAAAACCATAGCTTTGACTAGATGGACTTTTTTTGGCAAAGTAATGTCTCTGCTTTTTAATATGCTGTCTAGGTTGGTCATAATTTTCTTCCAAGGAGCAAATGTCTTTTAATTTCATGGCTGCAGTCACCATCTGCAGTGATTTTGGAGCCCCGCAAAATAAAGTCTCTCACTGTTTCCACTGTTTTCCCATCTATTTGCCATGAAGTGATGGGACCAGATGCCATGATCTTCGTTTTCTGAATGCTGAATTTTAAGCCAACTTTTTCTCTCTCCTCTTTCTCTTTCATCAAGGGGCTCTTTAGTTCTTCACTTTCTGCCACAAGGGTCGTATCATCTGCATATTTGAGGTTATTGATATTTCTCCTGGCAATCTTGATTCAGGCTTGTGCTTCATCCAGCCCAGCATTTCTCATGATGTACTCTGCATACACCTTGAACAAGCAGGGTGACAATATACAGCCTTGATGTACTCCTTTCCCAATTTGGAACCAGTCTCTTGTTCCATGTCCAGTTCTAACTGTTGCTTCCCGACCTGCATACAGATTTCTCAGGAAGCAGGTCAGGTGGTGTGGTATTCCCATCTCTTGAAAGAATTTTCCACAGTTTATTGTGATCCACACAGTTACAGGCTTTGGCATAGTGAATAAAGAAGAATTAGATGTTTTTTCTGGAACTCTCATGATTTTTTGATGATCAACGGATGTTGGCAATTTGATCTCTGGTTCCTCTGCCTTTTCTAAATCCAACTTGAACATCTTGAAGTTCATGGTTCATGTAATATTGAGCCTGGCTTGGAGAATTTTGAGCATTACTTTGCTAGCATGTGAGATGGGTGCAATTTGCGGTAGTTTGAGTATTCTTTGGGATTGGAATGAAAACTGACCTTTTCCAGTCCTGTGGCAGATTAGAGTTTGCCAAAGACTAGGTAAGAAAGGGGTAAGAGGGTTGGTTATAAAAGTGGAGAATGAAAAATCCTTGTCTTGAAACTATTTTGAATGGGTTGGTGGTCAACTTTATATGCTATATATATATATATATATATATATATATATATATATATATGATAAAATTACATAGAACTAAATACATACACACCGTCGTGATTATCTGGGTCATGAAGCTCTTTTTTGTACAGTTCTTCCAGTGGTCATGTATGGATGTGAGAGTTGGACTGTGAAGAAGGCTGAGCACTGAAGACCTGATGCTTTTGAACTGTGGTGTTGGAGAAGACTCTTGAGAGTCCCTTGGACTGCAAGAAGATCCAACCAGTCCATTCTGAAGGAGATCAGCCCTGGGATTTCTTTGGAAGGAATGATGCTAAAGCTGAAACTCCAGTACTTTGGCCACCTCATGTGAAGAGTTGACTCATTGGAAAAGACTCTGATGCTGGGAGGGATTGTGGGCAGGAGGAGAAGGGGACGACAGAGGATTAGATGGCTGGATGGCATCGCCGACTCGATGGACATGAGTTTGAGTAAACTCCGGGAGTTGGTGATGGACAGGGAGGCCTGGTGCGCTGCGATTCATGGGGTTGTGAAGAGTTGGACATGACTGAGCGATTGAACTGAACTGAACTGAGATACGTACACATACACACACACACAAATGGATGCATTTAAAATGGTGATCCGAGTAAGTTCTATTGATTATATCAATGTAAGTTTCTTTGTTTTAATATTGTACTATATTTAAGCATGAAGTTGACTTTAGAAAAACTGGGTAGATAAATGGTATATGAGATGAGTTCATATTATTTCTTACAGTGGCATTCCAATCTATAATAATTTCAAAACAAAAGTGGTAAAGGACCTCCTGGTAGCAACAAATGCACTCAAAGACCAGATTTTGGTCTCTAATGATACTCTAGGGCCAGGGCAGAGAAAATACAGAACTATCCTGGACCATACTGTAGTGTCAGAATTTAAGAAAAGGCATTAAAAAGACACAGGAAACAATATGATACCCCTGTTGAAAAAAAATTAGCTAAAAAGTAAATATGATATATATATATAATTTATAATATAAATTTGCATTATTTATAATTTATATATAAAATACATACAGTTAAACCATTAGTGTAAAATAAACATCCATATTTATATAAATAAATAATTGAATAAATAAATGAAGAAGGAAAAAACTCTGTCTTGTGAAATGAATTACAGTGCTTTCTTTACATACTAACTCCCTCCAGGCATGGTGTTTGATTCTTACATACCCTCTTCTCCAAAGAGAAGAATGATCTCCCCTCAGTAACTTGCTTCCCAAAAATAGAATATGGAAAGGAAAAAAGAAACACAATTCTATATTGTAGATACCCACTAAATATCACCTTACCCTGGTGATTAACGCCTTCACCATATATCTAACCCAAAGTTAACATCACCACTGCTAAGTCATACTGATAGCATGCATTTTTAATATAATGTGATAAGGAAACCCAGGGTCAGAACTAACCATAAGAAACATATCAGAAAATCCCAAGTTGAGCAAGATTTTCAAAATATCTAGTTAATGCTCCTCAAAACCATCAAGATCATGAAAAACAAGGACAATCTGAGAAACTGCCATGGATACTAAAGATATATGGTTTCAAATGTAACATATATTGAATAAGATCCTAGAAGAGAAAAAGATAATAAGTGAAAACAAATGAAATCTGAATAAAATATGGAAATTTAGGTACCATTGTAGGTTTCTTGTTGTTATTGTTATTCAGTCGCTAAGTCATGGCCAACTCTTTGCGACCCCATGGACTGCAGCATGCCAGGCTTCCCTGTCTTTCACCATCTCCCAGAGTTTGCTCAAGCTTATGTCCATTGAGTCGGTGATGGTAACAAATCATCTCATCCTCTGCTGCCCCCTTCTCCTGCCCTCAATCTTTTCCTGCATCAGGATATTTTCCAATGAATTGGTTCTTTGCATCAGGTGGTCAAAGTATTGGAGCTTCAGCTTCAGCATCAGTGCTTCCAATGAATATTCAGGGTTTATTCCCTTTAGGATTGACTGGTTTGATCATCTTGATCTTTAACTGACTCTCAAGAGTCTTCTTCAGCACCAGAATTCTGTTCAGCACTCAGTCTTTTTGTGGTCTAACTCTCACATCCATTCATAACTACTGGAAAAACCATAGTTTTGGCTACACAGACCTTTGTCAGCAAAGTGATATCTCTGCTTTTTAATACACTATCTAGATTTGTCATAGCTTTGTCTTTTGGATATGTCTTTCCAAGGAATAAGCATCCATTCTATAGTACTCTAACTATAGGGTAAACTGAGTGAAAAGCATATAGAATATTTCTCTATTATCTTTGCAACTTTTTTCTATAAATATAAAGTTATTCTAAAATAAAACTCTTGTTAAAAACTAAATATAATTAAAAATCCAATTTTTTAGTGACACTAGTCTCATTTCAATTACTCAGTAGTCACATGTGGCTACTATACTGCACAGCAGAGATACAGGATATTTCCCACATGATATCAGTACACTTAGCATAGTATCTCTCCCCTGTCCAATTTTCCCCCAAAGCCTCACTTATCAAGATGAGCTTTTACTCCAATCATTGAGATCCAAAAACAATTTTGACTAATCACTAATCAACAGAGACTAATTACACATAAACAGGTGGTCAATAGTGGGATAAACCCATAATCTAAGTCTGAAGGCAAGGCATCTAACACCTAATCTTCAACTGTAATGTTTGATGCCCCTATTAACCACTCCTAGAATTGCACTAAACCTCATCTATTTAACCTTCATAGGATCATAGAGAATACAGGCAGTAAAGGGAGCCTGGTAGACCTGCAGAAAAGTGAAATGGCTTTCCCTGCCACAATCTTCCTCAACCAACCTTGGACAATGTCTCCTGTACTTGAGTTTGGCTCAAAATTCTGAAATACATTTACTGAGCAGCAAACCCCTCCAAGCACTTACCCTTAAAAATTACACTAACTACAACTTCCCAATACCACAAAGAAACTTTCATAACAGTCCCCTGGTAAGACCAAAGGTTTCTGAGGCAACAGGGAAAGCTTAAGTGTGGGACACCACACAATAAGGAAAGGAAACAGAAATAGCCATGTCCAAGGAATTATCCACACAAAATTGTGTGCAAAACAAAACAGAACCAAGGAGTTGTTACATAAATGGACTAAAAATGGCATCTGTATATTGGCCCCTATGTTGGTTAATTTTTCATAGGAGGTTAAGATAACAAGCTCAAAAGCAACCAGCACAAAACTCAAATTGTTGAAGATCTAACTACTTGAAATATAGCCCAATCAGATATACAGCATTTAGAGTTTGCCTTCTTTCCATATCACATGAAATTTCACCCAACATCTGTTAGTCATACAAGGACAGACCATTTAGCTATAGAAAACCATCAACTGTTACTGTCCTTCAGAGCCCTCTGATTCAGAGTATTCCCCTCCTGCTGTTAAGTGACATCATCTGGACAGGGAAGTTCCCTCTCCCCTGGGAGTTCCCTTCTGTTTCCATTTCTCGGCAATGGCCCTGCACTGCTGTCTCTGAAAGTCTTCTGCTATAAATGCTCATCTCCCTCAGGCAGTCCTGTCCAAGTGGCCACCCAATAAACCTCAGGCAGTATTGTGCAATATTGCCTTTTCATGGCCATTTCTTTTCCTTGATCAGCCCTGAAATCCTTGATATCTACTCTCAGCTTTCAGCCATCACTTCATACCTCTATCATGAAGACAATCTCTATATTCTTGCACTTTTCTAAGCAGTAGACTATTGTTTCTTGTTTCTTCATAACTGTTACCTTTCTAAGAAGGGACATACTTTATTATTTAAACAAAATATTATACAGAAAAGCAGGGCCTACAAGTAAAAACGAATTTGTAAAGTATCAGATGTTTGTTGAATGCTTATAGCTGTAGCATCAAATGTCAGTTGTTTACCTGTCATACTAGTAAGTAAAGATGGCAGAATGGCAGAGTAAGATCTATGTAAAAATTTACTATTTCCATTGGAGAAGCATTTTCTTCTTATTATTATTTTGGTAAAGTGTATGGAAGTGATTCCTAGAAATCTGTCATCTTCTATATGATCTCAATTTTCCTCAACAGTCATTGCTATTTAGCATTTTAAACAATGTAATTCTCAGTGGGCCCTGGGGCTGTTGTATCTTTTTTTAAGACTACAGGGTATCAGAGTTTCAAGATAGCATTATTAGAATAGAACCTTATATCAAGCATTTCAAAAAATCACTGTTGTATAACAGCTTGAAAGCTCTGGGCTTTGTTAAGTAGATAGCATCACAGCTTGTCAGAATCATCAGCCACCAACTGGGATTGTGATATAAGGGTTTAAAGAAGCATTGTTACTTTCCAGTAGAAGGCATTAATATTTAAAATGGTAGTTTTCACCTTTTTTTATATTTCTCTGAATTGAGTTACTTGATTGTTTAATTCTGGGCAAAACCTTTCATAAGCTACTGTGAATTTAATCATTGTATTCCTTTCCCAAATGCTAGCCTTTATAAAATAGTTTCCACTTACATATTTTTTTTCAGTTTAAGCATTTGCAGCTAAAGAACAATTATAGTCATTCTGTTTCAAACTTTAAAAAATTAATTCAAATAGTAACAAAAGACATTTTCCCATCTCTTCCAATTTTATCATTGGTAGTCTCAATACCAGGTAATTGTATCAGGCAAAATGACAAAACTTATTTAATAAATTGGACATGCCATTCTATAAACTAAACCTAAAGTGAATGGCATATTATTTTGTCACAATGCTTTTATTCTGCACTGTATTTGGTTGAAACATTCAAATGAGGGAAACAGTTTAAATATGACATTTTTCATGTGCTTTATCACTATAATAATTACTTTTAAATTGTTCAAATGAGATAATTTGTAGTATAAAAATTGTAAAATTTACTTTCTTAAGTACAAATATATTCTTTGACCTAAGATTTAAATACTCAGTTCCATAACTTGTATATGTTTTTTGACTTGGGCAATACTGTAGGCGCTCCACCTATAGCCGTAGTTAAATTGCTCAGTCACGTTTGACTTTTTGAGAGCCCATGTACTGCAGCATGCCAGGCTTCTCTGTCCATCACCAATTCCCAGAGTTTACACAAACTCATGTCCATTGAGTCAGTGATGCCATCCAACCATCTCATCCTCTATAGTCCCCTTCTCCTCCCGCCCTCAATCCTTCCTAGTAACAGAGTCTTTTCCGAAGAGTCAGTTCTTTGCATCAGGTGGCCAAAGTACTGGAGTTTCAGCTTCAGCATCAGTCCTCCCAATGAATATTTAGACTGATTTCCTTGAGGATGGACTGGTTGGATCTCCTTGCTGTCCAAGGGACTCTCAAGAGTCTTCTCCAACACTGCAGTTCAAAAGCATCAATTCTTTGGCACTCAGCTTCTTTATAGTCCAACTCTCACACCCATATGTAACTACTGGAAAAACCATAGTTTGACTAGATGGACCTCATTGGCAAAGTAATGTCTCTGCTTTTTAGTAGGCTGTCTAGGTTGGTCATAGCTTTTCTTCCAATGAGCAAGTGTCTTTTAATTTCATGGCTGCAGTCACTATCTGCAGTGATTTTGGAGCCCAAGAAAATAAAACCTCACTGTTTTCATTGTTTCCCCATCTATTTGCCATGATGTGATAGGACCAGATGCCATGATCTTAGTTTTCTAAATGTTAAGTTTTAAGCCAACATAGCCTTAAGGCCTTAACAGTTCTGGTATCTGGTATCCAGGACAAATTCCAGGTTTCCCTTGTGGCTCAGCTGGTAAAGAATCTGCCTGCAATGCAGGAGACCTGGGTTTGATCCCTAGATTGGGAAGATCCCCTGGAGAAGGGAAAAGCTACCCACTTCAGTATTCTGGCCTGGAGAATTGCATGGACTGGATAGTCCATGGGGTCACAAAGTGTGGGACATGCTTTCGTTTCACTTTCAGGACAACTTCCAGTTGCCACTATCCATCCCTCTGCCTGAGGGCTTTCTCCAGGGAAGGCTACCAGATGCCATCAGAACAGACAGTTCCCAACTGGGAGTCTTAAATATTCTGTACCAACTTCCCATCTTTTGGATACAATAACAAATGTGTGTTCTTCACTGTCTCATGCTGTTACTGGCTTCATAACATTTTGGGGCTTCTTTCTTTTTCCTATTTCAATTTTCCACTGTCCTACCAGTGTGTCTGCATCTCTCAAATAAACTACTTATATTTGAATTCTTATGTCATGGTTGTTTAAAACATTCATCACTACTTTGATAGTGTTCTCTCCCTCCCATCAACAAACTGTCAATTTCCATTTGTTTACTCTCAGTATACATGAATTTTTCTATTCTTATAATAACCCAGAATAGCTCTCCCACCTATTTCTTTTTAAATATCATATTCCCCTCCATATTTCTACAGTTCTCTGCTCATCTTCAGTAAACACTTCTTGATATTAATAGCATTTCTTATAAAGGAGCACCTCCCCACAGCTTATTTAGTTTTCAGCCCATTCCAATGCAGCAAAAGCCTCTTACTCCTCCAGATTAGGAAACATTTCCTTGCCAAAGTAATTTTATTTTTAAATCTGATGAGCATGTCTCTGTCTTCATCTATCTCAATATCCCAGGAGAATCTGGTGCTGTTGAACATATCCTACTTCCTACATATATCCTGATACATGCATTGTACAAGCCATAAACATCCCTTTAAGTTTTACTTTCCAATATTTGTAAATGGAGAAACTATTTACCCAGAGTCTGAAAACAAATACTTATGAGATCTATATGATTTGCTTTCTCTACATATTCCAAATAGTTAATGTATTAAAAAAAAAACAAAAGTAAAAACAAACAAACAAAAGCATGTTTGTTTATAGTATTTCATTTCTCCACATTCTCTAAGTTTTTAACATCTTCCCAGCTTCACCATGAAATTCTGGACCAGTTCACCATCATCCTAAGCCTGAATAATAAAATAAATTTCCATTTGGTATCTGATTCTATGCTTCCTGCCTCTCCCTAGTTTATTCTTCACATAGGAACCTGAATGACTTTTTTTTGTTAACAAAAACCTAGTGCTGTAAGGATTACAATTTCAATTTGTTCCTATAGCCTAAAAGTCCAGCAGAATCTGGCTTTGCATTAGCTTTTAAATATCATTTCCTAACATTTGCTTTTTTGTATAAGCTTCTGCTACACAATCAGAGTAGAATCAGATATTTTGAAACTATGTTAAAGAGGATAAAATATCAAAAACAAATTATATATGAAAGTGTTACTATTTAGAATGAGCAAAGAAATCATAAAAAGTACACATTTTTGAAAACATACATTCTAAGAACATCATAACATAGAGAAAAACAACACAATATTATATCATTATTAACTTCTTGAACTACTTTACAGTTTTTTCCTCTGTTTGCTGAATATTCTAATTGTCTTTTCATATCAGAATAATTTTGTAATGTAGTTTTCTAAAGAGATAGTAGAAAGATAATTCAGTCTCATTTCATAATTGGGATTTGTTTATTATGTATTTTTGATGGGTAACCACAAAATTTAAATATGGAAGTACTCTGGTTTGTGTGCCTGTCAAACACATAGATTCTGACCATTTTAGTTTTAGGTTTTGCCAATCAAATAAGAAAAATGAATAGATTCTGTATTTATAATTTTATATACCACAGTATCAATACCTGATACATGAGAACTTCTATTTCAACTAGGCATCAATGAGAACTAAATCTTTCATATTATGACAGGTAAATTTTTCTACAAACTGTGTCCTGTTTGTGTTCAAGTTTTGTTCCTCCTATTTTGTACTCCATCCTTCCAGTATGTGGCACCAAAGTGCACATCCTTTTTAAGGTCATAATTACGATGTATCCATATCATGGATGAAGGAGATTCCTAGAAGCTATTTTCATGCAAGAATGGTTAGGAATAATTTACCTGCATACTGAAGAGATTGATTATATATATATATGTGTATATATATATATATATATGAACATACATACATACATACACACACACACACACACACACACACACATATATATATATATGTTGTTGTTTAGGTGCTAACTCATGTATACCATCTTGTGACCCCATGGACTATAGCCCACCAGGATCCTCTGTCCATGGAATTTCCCAGGAAAGAAGACTGGAATGGGCTGTCATTTCCTTCTCTAGAGGATCTTCCTGACTCAAGGATCCAACCAATTTCTCCTGCACTACAGGAAGATTCTTTACCACTGAGCCACAAGGGAAGCCCTATACATATAAAACATATATTATAAATAACAGATTTAGTTCTCATTTACACGTAGTTGAAATAGAAGTTCTCACCCATCAAGTATTGATACTGTGGTGTGTGTATGTATATATATATATATATATATACATACTGCTAAATTCAAATCAAATGTATCACCAATTAAACATAGATCCAGACAATGAATAAATGAGTGAATGAACAATACTTGTCTCCTTCACAGCTCTGGACATTTACTTTAGGAAGTAATTAAAATATAGCTCTTAGAATATACTCAACATGAATTTGAATCACTGCCCTGCTGCTTATTAATCTTTCTTATTCTCAGTTGGATTAAATAGAAAAGAAATAATAAGATAGAATTATCTAATATGAGTGATCACATTATGTGTAAATGGTCCAACTTTCTAATTAGAGATTATCAGATTGGATAAAATAGCAAGGACAATAAAGAACTCAAGTAATAAATAGTTTAAAAGAATGAAAACTCACAAGTATAGGTAAAGATTTCAATAGTTCAGCTTAGTGCTAAGCATGTTGTGGCTTAGTCACTGTCATGTCTGACACTTTGGGATCCCATGGACTATAACCTGCCAGGCTCTTCTGTCCACAGGGATTTTCCAGGCGAGAACACAGGAGTGGGCTGCCATGACCTCCTCCAAGGTATCTTCCCAACCCATGGATTAAATCCAGGTCTTGTGCATTGCAGGTGGATTATTTATCATCTGAGCCACCAGGGAAGACCAAGACACTAGAGTGGGTAGCCTATCCCTTCTCCAGGGGAACTTCCTAACCCAGGAATCAAACCAGGGTCTCTTGCATTGCAGGGGGATTCTTTTTTAAATAACTGATAAACCAGGGAGGCAAGAAAACAATGACATAGATAAGTTAAATAAAAGAAATGCAAAAAAGCAAAATGGCTGTCTGAGGAGGCCTTACAAATAGCTATGAAAAGAAGAGAAGCAAAAACAAAGGAGAAAAGGAAAGATATAAGCATCTGAATGCAGAGTTCCAAAGAATAGCAAGGAGAGATAAGAAAGCCTTCCTCAGTGATCAATGCAAAGAAATAGAGGAAAACAACAGAATGGGAAAGATTAGAGATCTCTTCAAGAAAATTAGAGATACTAAGGGAACGTTTCATGCAAAGATGGGCTTGATAAAGGACAGAAATGGTATGGACCTAACAGAAGCAGAAGATATTAAGAAGAGGTGGCAAGAATACACAGAAGAACTATACAAAAAAGATCTTCATGACCCAGATAATCACAATGGTGTGATCACTGACCTAGAACCAGACATCCTGGAATGTGAAGTCAAGGGGGCCTTAGAAAGCATCACTATGAACAAAGCTAGTGGAGGTGATGGAATTCCAGTTGAGCTATTTCAAATTCTGAAAGATGATCCTGTGAAAGTGCTGCATTCAATATGCCAGCATATTTGGAAAACTCAGCAGTGGCCACAGGACTGGAAAAGGTCAGTTTTTAGTCCAATCCCAAAGAAAGGCAATGCCAAAGAATGCTCAAACTACGGCACATTTGCACTCATCTCACACGCTAGTAAAGTAATGCTCAAAATTCTCTAAGCCAGGCTTCAGCAATACATGAACCATGAACTTCCAGATGTTCAAGCTGGTTTTAGAAAAGGCAGAAGAATCAGAGATCAAATTGCCAACATCTGCTGGATCATGGAAAAAGCGAGAGAGTTACAGAAAAACATCTATTTCTGCTTTATTGACTATGCCAAAGCCTTTGACTGTGTGGATCACAATAAACTGTGGAAAATTCTGAAAGCGATGGGAATACTAGACCACCTGGCCCGTCTCTTGAGAAACCCATATACAGGGCAGGAAGCAAAAATTAGAACTGAACATGAAACAACAGACTGGTTTCAAATAGGAAAAGGAGTACGTGAAGGCTGTATATTGTCACCCTGCTTACTTAACTTATACGCAGAGTACATCATGAGAAATGTTGGGCTGGATGAAGCACAAGCTGGAATCAAGATTGCCAGGAGAAATATCAATAATCTCAGATATGCAGTTGACACCACCCTTATGGCAGAAAGTTAAGAGGAACTAAAAATCCTCTTGAAGAAAGTGATAGAGGAGAGTGAAAAATTTGGCTTAAAGCTCAACATTCAGAAAACAAAGATCATGGGATCTGGTCCCATTACTTCATGGGAAGTAGATGGGGAAACACTGGAAACAGTGTCAGACTTTATTTTGGGGGGCTCCAAAATCACTGCAGATGGTGATTGCAGCCATGAAATTAAAAGATGCTTACTCCTTGGAAGGAAAGTTATGACCAACCTAGATAGCATATTCAAAAGCAGAAACATTACTTTGTCAACAAAGATCCATCTAGTCAAGGCTATGTTTTTTCCAGTGGTCATGTATGGATGTGAGAATTGGACTGTGAAGAAAGCTGAGTAATGAAGAATTGATGATTTTGAACTGTGGTGTTGGAGAAGACTTTTGAGAGTCCCCTGGACTGCAAGGATAATGCAATGGGATATTACTCAGCCATAAAAAGGAACACATTTGAGTCAGTTCTAATGAGGTGGATGAACCTAGAGACTATTGTACAGAGTGAAGTAATCAGAAAAAGAAAAGCAAATATTGTATACTAATGCATATATACGGAATCTAGACAGATGGTACTGATGAAATTTTTTGTGGGGCAGCAGTGGAGAAACAGACAAAGAGAACAGACTTATGGACATGGTGGGGAGGAGGAAGGAAAGGGTGGAATCTATGAAGAAAGTAACATGGAAACTTACATTAAAATAAGTAAATAAGTAAAATAGATAGCCAATGGTAATTTGCTATATGACTCAGGGAACTCAAACCAGGCTCTGTAACAACCTAGAGGGGTGAGATGAGGAGGGAGTTGGGAGGGAGGTTCAAAAGGGAGGGGACATATGTATACTTATGGTTGATGTCTGGCAAAAACCAACACTATTCTGTAAAGCAATTATCCCACAATTAAAAGACAAATAAATTAAAAAAAATTTTTTTTAAGTTCTTCACATAAGGTGGAAAATGTAATTATGTGAGGTGATGGTTGTTAACTAAACTTATTGTGATAATCATTTTGCAGTTCAGGCATATTTCAAATCATTATGCTGTAAACATGAAATTAATTTAATATGCTAAGTCAATTATATATCAATAAAACTATGAAAAAATGAGTTAAAAAAAAATAGAGGTGCCAATTACCATGAATGGTCAGCTATTTAGAAAGAGAATGTGAGTTATTAAGCTTCTTGTTTTCTTTTACTTTTTCAAGAATACACAATATTCTTGAAACAATAGTGAATAATATTCTATATTTATGTACATGTTTATAATTTTTGTGTGTTCTTTTTTAATTTTGAATATCCAGAGTTCCTTTAGTTGTATTTTTCCAGAATTCATAATTATAAACCTCAGTTTAACTTGTTGGTATGAGGTTCATAATGTATAATCATTTTTTAAAGGGCCTCCAAAATATACAAGTCTGCAGATATGTGCAATAATTTGGAATATTTGCTTTAAGTCAAAAGAGGTAAATATAATTTAAATATGCTAATTGGAAGTAATTTGCATAATAATGATATGTATCATTACAAGATACACTTAAAAGCTTAGTAGCCTGGCCTCTTTAAAAGACATTTAAGATACATAAATATTCATATAGCATTTCTACTGTGCTTTCAATTAGCAAAATATTGTGAGCTACTCTCAGTCAATGTTTGGGAAAATTTTAACAGTTTAACTTTTAACTTTTGGATGACTGAGCAATTACGAATATTTTTATAAATCTTGGATGTACATTTTATAGTATAATTATCATTAGTAATGAAAGTATTAAGAATTTAGTAAACATGTTGAATAAGTACAAAATAATAAAGCAAAAAAAAAGCACATGCAAAAAAGTTACCAAAATAGCTTAGCTTATGATTAAATTAATCTCTTTCCACTTGTGGAGACAGCAATTTTTGTGAATGGTCAGCTATCGATAGAGAAAATGGGAGATAATAAACTTGATTATCTTTCAATTTTTCAAGATATCTCTCAAAATAAGTGGTAAAAGAACAATGTAACTAGTAACTGCTTAACAATAAACAGTAAAATAATGTTATTAACAATAGTCAATTTTTGAGTACATTCTCTGCTGAACACTATTAAGAACAGTGTTCTTCAAACACTGTTTGAAGAACCCTGTTGTTATTGTTGTTTAGTCACTAAGTTGGCTCCGACTATAGCCTGTCAGGCTCCTCTGTTCATGGGATTTCTCAGGCAAGAATAATGAAGTGCGTTGCTGTTTCCTTCTCCAAGGGATCTTCCCTACCCTGGGGTTGAACCCATGTCTCCTGCATTAGCAGATGGATTCTTACCACTGAGCCACTGGGGAAACTCCACCAAGAACTTTACAGGACTTTAATTTTACACTGTTCTTCTGAAGAAGAAGCTATTAATAGCTCTAAGATCATGCCATCTGGTCCCATGACTTCATGGGAAATAGATGGGGAAACAGTGGAAACAGTGGCAGACTTTATTTTTGGGGGGCCCCAAAATCACTGCAGATGGTGATTGCAGTCATGAAATTAAAAGACGCTTACTCCTTGGAACGAAAGTTATGACTAACCTAGATAGCATATTGAAAAGCAGAGACATTACTTTGCCAACAAAGGTCCGACTAGTCAAGGCTATGGTTTTTCCAGTCGTCATGTATGGATGTGAGAGTTGGACTGTGAAGAAAGCTGAGCGTCGAAGAGTTAATGCTTTTGAACTGTGGTGTTGGAGAAGACTCTTGAGAGTCCCTTGGACTGCAAGGAGATCCAATCAGTCCATCCTAAAGGAGATCAGTCCTGGGATTTCATTGGAAGGACTGATGCTGAAGCTGAAACTCCAATACTTTGGCCATCTCATGAGAAGAGTTGACTCCTTGGAAAAGACCCTGATGCTGGGAGGGACTGGGGGCAGGAGGAGAAGGGGACGACAGAGGATGAGATGGCTGGATGGCATCACCAAGTAGATGCAGATGAGTTTGGGTAAACTCCGGGAGTTGGTGATGGACAGGGAGGCCTGGCGTGCTGCAATTCATGGGGTCGCAAAGAATCGGACATGACTGAGCAACTGAACTGAATATATGTATGAGAAATTGAATTTCAGAGAAGGAATAGTATGTGATTCCAGACTAGAAAGTGAAGAAGCAAGACAAACCTGTGCCCCACAATGAAGTCCTAGCACAGCCAAAATAAAAAATAAAAAAATAAAGAAAAAGAAAATGAAGAGGTCACAGTTTGAACATAGGCAAATGGGATACAAATCCCACATTCTTAATTATTATGCTTCTATCTATGTGACATAAGAATAGCAAATAAAATAAATTTACTTTCTTTACAGTCCAGCTTTGCTTTCATAATTCTAGTATATTAATGAGAAGAGTTTTAACCTGAAAGCAGTGCCAAGTACTCAATGACAGCAACATGCTGCTCAAACTATTATAGTTCTGCTCAGGCAATTCATCCTAAAGCACTACAGTGATTGTCACAATTTCATATAATTATCTGCCTTGGAAATGAAAAGACTGGAAAAACACCCATCAAATGTCTTTTTTATTTTTTCTATGAGCTTAGGACTTTCTGACAATAATTGTATATTTCAAACCTATAGCTCAAAATCCTAAGATACTGAAAAAGAATCTGAAAATTGACATTATGCATTTTACCCTACAGCAGCATGCCTTACTATATAGATGACTTCACCTATTTCAAAATATACTCCAATTTAAATCTCTTTGTCCTTGTCAAATGCCTTCATATATAGCCACTATTCTTAAATTTGGAACTAAAATAAAGTTCTTTGCTTGTGGTATCTGTTGGGGGTAGTTCTGGAGAGTGAGGTAAAAGAAAAACTAAAAATTCTTTGACCTCCCTCTATTCCAATTTTGAAACAACCTCCTCACAACAAATTCATATCACAGATGTAAGATACTCTTTGTGAAAATTTCACGAACTGGCATGGAAGATAGTTTTAAGGACTGAGGAATTACTGACGCTTATAAAGCCACAAGTAAAAGTATTTTCTTACATATTTGAGGTATACATCCATGAAGATATCAGGGAATAAAGTAAAATACAATAAAAAAACAGCTACAACAAAGTTAAATATTTTCTAATCTTTAAAAGTAACACATGCTATTTTTAAACACACAGAAAAAGATAGTTAAAAATATGAAAATGTTTTTTTAAAAAGCATGCAATTTAGAAAACATAAGAAAAATATAATACAGTCATACCAAATAATGCAAGGGACATACATATTTTTAAAAACAGAGTATTTTTATAGCAGTTTTACGTTCATAGAAAAATTTAGAAAAAGTACAGAGATACCTATATATGCCTACTATACTTCCTCTCCCTACGGATGCATAGTCTCTCCTACAATCAACATCCCGCACAGAGTGATACACTTGCTATAATTAATGAACCTACACTGACACATTTATATTGGGGCTCATTCTTGATGTTGCATATTTCTATAGGTTTTGATAAATATATAAGGATATTTATCTACTATAAGAGATTCACACAGAGCAGTTCTATTACCCTAAAAATCCTCTATGCTCTATATATTCCTTGGCTATTCATTCTTTTCTATCCTTTAATTGCTGGCATCTAATGGTATTTTTACTATCCCTAGTTTGTCTTTTCGGATAAGGCAATGGCACCCCACTCCAGTACTCTTGCCTGGAAAATCCCATGGACGGAGGAACCTGGTAGGCTCCAGTCCATGGGGTCGCTAAGAGTTGGACACGACTGAGCGACTTCACTTTCACTTTTCACTTTCATGCATTGGAGAAGGAAATGGCAACCCACTCCAGTGTTCTTGCCTGGAGAATCCCAGGGACAGAGGAGCCTGGTGGACTGCTGTCTATGGGGTTGCACAGAGTCGGACACGGCTGAAGAGACATAGCAGCAGCAGCAGTTTGTCTTTTATAGAATGTCATATAACTGGAATCACATGGGCTTCTATCACACAGTAATAGGCATTTAAGAATTCTCCATGTCTTTTTGTGTCTTGATAACCCATTTCTTTTTAGCAACTGAATACTATTTCATTGGGGGCTTCCCAGGTGGCACAGTGGTAAAGAATCCACTTGCAATGCAGGAAACATGGGTTTGCTCCTTGGGTTGGGAAGATCCCCTGGAGAAGGAAATGACAACCAATTCCAATATTCTTGCCTGGGAAATCCCATGAGCAGAGGAGCCTTGTGGGCTATAGTCCATGGGATCACAAAAGAGTTGGACACAACTTAGCAACCAAACAACAACTATTACATTGTCTGGATGTATCATAGTTTACTTATTCATTCACCTACTTGAAGGACCTCATGGTTGCTTCCAACTTTTGGCAGTTATGAATAAAGCTGCCACAAATGTTCACGTACAAGTTTTGTGTGGACATAAGTTTTCAAATCATTTGAGTAAATACCAATAAGCAAAACTGCTGGATTTGAATATGGTTTGTATGGGAGTAGAAGGTTTAGTTTTGTAAAAACTACCAAACTGTCTTTCAAAGTAACAAAGTACCATTTTGCATTCCAATCAGCAAAGAGCAAGTTCCTGCTGATCCACATGCTCACCAACATGTTTGGATTTTAGCCATTATAACAGATGTGCAATTATATCTCATTTTAATGGGGAATTCCCTAACGATGCATGATGTACAGTATTGTTTCATGTCTTTACTTGCCCTCTGGATATCTTATTTGGTGAGGTGACTGTTCACCTTCTTAACTCTTTTTTCCCCAGTTTTGTGGGAACATGATTAACTTAACGGTGTACAATACGAATGATTTGAGACATATATATTCAAAACATTTACAACAGTAGGGCTACTTAACACATCCTTTACTCAACTAATTACCATTTTGTTGTTTTTGCTGTTATGATAAGAACATTAAAGCTCTAATCTGATAGCAACTTCAAGGTATACACTACAGTATTGTTAATTATAGTCACCATTCTGTATTCCCAGATCCCCAGAACTTACATTGTAACTAAAAGTTTGTAGCCTTTGAACAACATCTCCCATTTTCCCCACCTTTCAGGCTCTGGCAACCACCATTCTACTCTTTGTCTCTATGACTTTTGATTTTTTCAGATTTCACCTATAAGTGAAACCATACAGTATCTGTCCTTCTCTATCTGACATTTCACTTAGCATAATGCCCTCAAGTTCCAACCATGTTGTTGCAAATGTTTCCTATTTCTTAAGGCTGAATTATATTCTAGTGTAAGGAATATCTTTACTTTCTCTATCCATTCATCCATAGATGGAAACTTAGGTTGTTTCCATGTCTTGAATACTGTGAATAATAATGCTGAATGAATATGAGAGTGTAGATATCCCTTCAAGGTAGTGATTTCATTTCCTTAAAATATATGGTCAGAAGTGAGATTCCTGGAGCATATGGTAGTTTTATTTTTAATTTTTTAGAAACCTCCCTACTGCCTTCCACTATGGCTTCACCAATGTACATTTCTACCAATAGTGTATCAGTGTTCTTTCTTCACATTTTGACCAGCATTTAGTACCTCTTGTCTTTTCTACAATAACCATTCTAACAGGTTTGAGATAATATTTCACTGTGGTTTTGACTTGCCTGTATGACTTTCATGTCTTCTTTGGACAAATTTCTAATCAAGTTCTCTGCTCAGTTTTTAATCAGATTCTTTCTTTTTCTTTTTTTGCTATTGAGTTTTATGAGTTTCATATATGTTCCAGGTATTACCCTCTTACCAAATGTGGTTTGCAAATATTACTCCTACCTCAGAATTTACTTTTTCATTTTAATGATTATTTCTTTTGCTGTGCAAAACTTTTTAGCTTGATATAGTTGAATTTGCTGATTTTTTGCTTTTGTTATTTTAATCAGGTTATTTTGTTATTTTAATCTAAAATTTTTGAAAATTTTGTATATGTCCATGTTTTTTGTCCATTAGACCATTCAGATATGACCTAAATCCAATCCCTTACAACTATACAGTGGAAGTGGTAAATAGATTCAAGGGATTAGATCTGACAGACAGAGTGCCTGAAGAACTATGGATGGAGGTTCATGACATTGTACAGCAGGCAGTGATCAAGACCATTCCCAAAAAAAGGAATGCAAAAAGGCAAAATGGTTGTCTGAGGAGGCTTTATAAACAGCTATGAAAAGAAGAGAAGCAAAAAGCAAAGGAGAAAATGAAAGATATACCCATTTGAATGCAGAGTTCCAAAGAATAGCAAGGAGAGAAAAGAAAGCTTTTTTCAGTGATGAATTCAAAGAAATAGAGGAAAACAATAGAATGGGAAAGACAGAGATCTCATCAAGATAATGAGAGATAGCAAGAAAATATTTCATGCAAAGATGGGCACAATAAAGGACAGAAATGGTATGGATTTAACAGAAGCAGAAGATATTAACAAGAGGTGGCAAAAAATACTCAGAAGAACTATATGAAAAAGATCTTCATGACCCAGATAATCACAATGGTGTGATCACTCAGCTAGAGTCAGACATCCTGGAATGCGAAGTCAAGTGGGCCTTAGGAAGCATTACAAAAAACAAAGCTTGTGGAGGTAATGGAATTCCAGTTGAACTACTTCAAATCCTAAAAGATGATGCTGTGAAAGTCCTGCACTTAATATACCAGCAAATTTGGAAAACTCAGCAGTGGCCACAGGACTGGAAAAGGTCAGTTTTCATTCCAATCCCAAAGAAAGGCAATGCCAAAAATTGCTCAAACTACCACACAATTACACGCATCTCACACGCTAGTAAAGTAATGCTCAAAATTCTCCAAGCCAGGATTCAACAGCATGTGAACCGTGAACTTCCAGATGTTCAAGCTGGATTTAGAAAAGGCAGAGAAACCAGAGATCAAATTGTCAACATCCCTTGGATCATCGAAAAAGCAAGAGAGTTCCAGAAAATCATCTACTTCTGCTTTATTGACTATGCCAAAGCCTTTGATTGTGTAGATAACAAAAACTGTGGAAAAAATTCTTCAAGACATGGAAATACCAGACCACCTGGCCTGCCTCCTGAGAAATCTGTATGCAGGTTGAAGAGCAACAGTTAGAGCTGGACATGGAACAACAGACTGGTTCCAAATGGGAAAAGGACTACGTCAAGGCTGTATATTGTCACCCTGCTTATTTAACTTATATCTAGAGTACATCATGAGACATGTTGGGCTGGATGAAGCACAAGCTGGATTCAAGATTTCTGGGAGAAATATCAATAATCTCAGATGTGCAGATGACACCACCCATATGGCCGAAAGTAAAGAAGAGCTACAGAGCCTCTTCATGAAAGTGAAAGAGGAGAGTGAAATAGTTTGCTTAAAACTCAGCATTCATAAAACTAAGATCATGGCATCTGGTCCCACCACTTCATAGCAAATAGACAGGGAAACATTGGAAACATTGAGAGACTTTATTTTGGGGGGGCTCCAAAATCACTGCAGATGGTGACTGCAGCCATGAAATTAAAAGACACTTGCTCCTTTTAGAAGCAAAGTTACGACCAATGTAGAAAACATATTAAAAAGCAGAGACATTACATTGCCAACAAAGGTCCATCCAGTCAAAGCCATGGTTTTTCCAGTAGTCATGTATGGATGTGAGAGTTGGATTATAAAGAAAGCTTAGTGCCGAAGAATTGATGATTTTGAACTGTGCTGTTGGAGAAAACTCTTGAGAGTCCCTTGGATGGCAAGGAGATCCAACCAGGCAATCCTAAAGGAAATCAGTCGTGAATATTCATTGGAAGGGCTAATGCTGAAGCTGAAACTCCAACACTTTGGCCACCTGATGCAAAGAACTGACTCATTGGAAAAGACCTTGATTCTGGAAAAGATCGAAGGCAGGAGGAGAAGGGGATGACACAGGATGAGATGGTTGGATGGCATCACCAAGTCAATGGATATGAGTTTGAGTAAACTCTGGGAGTTGGTGATGGACAGGGAGGCCCGGAGTACTGCAATCCATGTGGTCACAAATAGTCAGACATGACTAAGTGACTGAACTGAAGTTTTATGTGCTTAGAATTTAATAATTATCATACTTAAAATGATAGAATTTTATTAAAAGGGACCCATCTCATGATCGGCAATGTAGAAAACTGCACTCTTTCTGCATGAATTGCCTGGGTAAGTGCAGTTGAAAAGATTGTTACTAGGAACTAGATTCCAGCAAATCCTTTCCAGTTCACTTCACTTCACATCAATTAGGAAGTTTTGGTGCTACAATAATATGATTTTTAATGTAGAATTCTCATGTAACTGCCATATACTGGAAATGTTAGGTTATTTAATCTCAAATCACATATTCAATGAAATAGAAATATAATTTACTTTTATTTTTAACCTTCATTTTGGAATTTGAACTGAAATCAATTATTCAATTAAAGTAACACTTTGTATCATGTATCAAAATTATTAAAACTTTACACTGTGTTAACCAATAATTCTATTTCTAGAAATATATTTAGGAAATGAATTATGTAGTTAAGTATTTCTAGAGGTTCATTCAGTTCAGTTCGGTCACTTAGTCATGTCCGACTCTTTGCGACCCCATGAATTGCAGCATGCCCAGGCCTCCCTGGCCATCACCAACTCCCGGAGTTTACCCAAACTCATGTTCAATGAGTCAGTGATGCCATCCAGCCATCTCATCCTCTGTCGTCCCCTTCTCCTCCTGCCCCCAATTCCTCCCAGCATCAGAGTCTTTTTCAATGAGTCAACTCTTCTCATGAAGTGGCCAAAGTATTGGAGTTTCAGCTTTAGCATCAGTCCTTCTAAAGAACACCCAGGACTGATCTCCTTTAGGATGGACTGGTTGGATCTCCTTGCAGTCCAAGGGACTCTCAAGAGTATACCTGTGGCGGATTCATTTTGATATTTGGCAAAACTAATACAATTATGTAAAGATTAAAAATAAAATAAAATTAGAAAAAAAATAAAATCAATTCTGAAAAATTCCAAGCACTCTATGAATGAATAAAATGAACAAATGGCAAAAAAAAAAAAAAAAAAAAAGTCTTCTCAACACCACAGTTCAAAAGCATCAATTCTTCAGTGATCAGCTTTCTCCACAGTCCAACTCTAACATCCATATATGACTACTGGAAAAACCATAGCCTTGACTAGGACTTTTGTTGGCAAAGTAATGCCTCTGCTTTTCCATATGCTATCTAGGTTGGTCATAACTTTCGTTCCAAGGAGTAAGCGTCTTTTTTTTTTTTTTTTTTTTTTTTTTCAAAAATTTTATTTAAAAAAATCACATGCTCCCCATCCTGAACCCTCCTCCCTCCCAACCTCCCCATACCATCCCCCTGGGCCTTCCCAGCGCACCAGCCCCAAGCATCCAGCATCGTGCACTGAACCTGGACTGGCATCTCGTTTCATACATGACATTTCACATGTTTCAATGTCACTCTCCCAAATCTTCCCACCCTCTCCCACAGAGTCCATAAGACTGTTCTATACATCAGTGTCTCTTTTGCTGTCTCGTACACAGGGTTATCGTTACCATCTTTCTAAATTCCATATACATGCGTTAGTATACTGTATTTATGTTTTTCCTTCTGGCTTACTTCACTCTGTATAATAGTCTCCAGTTTCATCCACCTCATTAGAACTGATTCAAATATATTCTTTTTAATGGCTGAGTAATACTCCATTGTGTATATGTACCACAGCTTTCTTATCCATTCAACTGCTGATGGACATCTAGGTTGTTTCCATGTCCTGGCTATTATAAACAGTGCTGAGATGAACATTGGGGTACACGTGTCTCTTTCCCTTCTGGTTTCCTCAGTGTGTATGCCCAGCAGTGGGATTGCTGGATCATAAGGCAGTTCTATTTCCAGTTTTTTAAGGAATCTCCACACTGTTCTCCATAGTGGCTGTACTAATTTGCATTCCCACCAACAGTGTAAGAGGGTTCCCTTTTCTCCACACCCTCTCCAGCATTTATTATTTGTAGACTGTTGGATCGCAGCCATTCTGACTGGTGTGAAATGGTACCTCATAGTGGTTTTGATTTGCATTTCTCTGATAAAGAGTGATGTTGAACATCTTTTCAAGTGTTTGTTAGCCATCTGTATGTCTTCTTTGGAGAAATGTCTATTTATATCTTTGGCCCATTTTTTGATTGGGTCATTTATTTTTCTGGAGTTGAGCTGTAGGAGTTGCTTGTATATTTTTGAGATTAGTTGTTTGTCGGTTGCTTCATTTGCTATTATTTTCTCCCATTCTGAAGGCTGTCTTTTCACCTTGCTAATAGTTTCCTTTGATGTGCAGAAGCTTTTAAGTTTAATTAGGTCCCATTTGTTTATTTTTGCTTTTATTTCCAATATTCTGGGAGGTGGGTCATAGAGGATCCTGCTGTGATGTATGTCAGAGAGTGTTTTGCCTATGTTCTCCTCTAGGAGTTTTATAGTTTCTGGTCTTATGTTGAGATCTTTAATCCATTTTGAGTTTATTTTTGTATATGGTGTTAGAAAGTGTTCTAGTTTCATTCTTTTACAAGTGGTTGACCAGATTTCCCAGCACCACTTGTTAAAGAGATTGTCTTTAATCCACTGTATATTCTTGCCTCCTTTGTCAAAGATAAGGTGTCCATATGTGCGTGGATTTATCTCTGGGCTTTCTATTTTGTTCCATTGATCTATATTTCTGTCTTTGTGCCAGTACCATACTGTCTTGATAACTGTGGCTTTGTAGTAGAGCCTGAAGTCAGGTAGGTTGATTCCTCCAGTTCCATTTTTTTTTTCTCAAGATCGCTCTGGCTATTCGAGGTTTTTTGTATTTCCATACAAATTGTGAAATTATTTGTTCTAGCTCTGTGAAGAATACTGTTGGTAGCTTGATAGGGATTGCGTTGAATCTATAAACTGTAATCAAAAATCTTCCAGCAAACAAAAGCCCAGGTCCAGACGGCTTCACAGCTGAATTCTACCAAAAATTCAGAGAAGAGCTAACACCTATCCTGCTCAAACTCTTCCAGAAAATTGCAGAGGAAGGTAAACTTCCAAACTCATTCTATGAGGCCACCATCACCCTAATACCAAAACCTGACAAAGATGCCACAAAAAAAAAAACTATAGGCCAATATCACTGATGAACATAGATGCAAAAATCCTAAACAAAATTCTAGCAATCAGAATCCAACAACACATTAAAAAGATCATACACCATGACCAAGTGGGCTTTATCCCAGGGATGCAAGGATTCTTCAATATCCGCAAATCAATCAATGTAATACACCACATTAACAAATTGAAAAACAAAAACCATATGATTATCTCAATAGATGCAGAGAAAGCCTTTGACAAAATTCAACACCCATTTATGATAAAAACTCTCCAGAAAGCAGGAATAGAAGGAACATACCTCAACATAATAAAAGCTATATATGACAAACCCACAGCAAACATTATCCTCAATGGTGAAAAATTGAAAGCATTTCCTCTTAAGTCAGGAACAAAACAAGGGTGCCCACTTTCACCATTACTATTCAACATAGTTTTGGAAGCGTCTTTTAATTTCATGGCTGTAATCACCATCTGCAGTGATTTCGGAGCCCCCCAAAATAAAGTCTGGCATCATTTCCACTGTTTCCCCATCTATTTGCCAGGAAGTGATGGGGCCAGATGCCATGATCTTAGTTTTCTGAACGTTGAGCTTTAAGCCAACTTTTTCACTCTCCTCTTTCACTTTCATCAAGAGGCTTTTTAGTTCCTCTTCACTTCTTGCCATAAGGGTGGTGTCATCTGCATATCTGAGGTTATTGATATTTCTCCTGGCAATCTTGATTCCAGCTTGTGCTTCTTCCAGCCCAGTTTCTCATGATGCACTCTGCTTATAAGTTAAATAAGCAGGGTGACAATAAGCAGCCTTGACGTACTCCTTTTCCTATTTGGAACCAGTCTGTTGTTCCATGTCCAGTTCTAACTGTTGCTTCCTGACCTGCATATAGGTTTCTCAAGAGGCAGGTCAGGTGGTCTGGTATTCCCATCTCTTTCAGAATTTTCCACAGTTTACTGTGATCCATACAGTCAAAGACTTTGGCACAGTCAATAAAGCAGAAATAGATAAAGCAGTTTTTCTGGAACTCTCTTCCTTTTTCCATGATCCAGCAGGTGTTGGCAATTTGATCTGTGGTTCCTCTGCCTTTTCTAAAACCAGTTTGCACATCTGGAAGTTCACGGTTCACATATTGTTGAAGCCTGGCTTGCAGAATTTTGAGCATTACTTTACTATCGTGTAAGATGAGTGCAATTGTACTACTATTTATACTGATGAAGAATGGGAAATCTATATTAGTATCAAATATTAGTAGACAATTTAAATAATTATACAAATTTTAAGTATTATGCATAATTTGAGATGCCCTGGTGGCTCAGACAGCAAAGAGTATGCTTGCAATGCAGGAGACCAGGTTCAATCCCTGAGTCAGGAGTAGGATATGACCACCCGCTCCAGTATCCTTGCCTGGAGAATCCCATAGACAGAAGAGCCTGGAAAGCCCAGTCCATGGTTTTGCAAAGAGACAGGACTGAACAACTAACACTTCCTTCTTTCTTTATACATCCTTTACCATTTTCTACTAAATCACATGTCCAGGGAAATTTGATATATAAAGAAAAGTGCAAGTTAGTAGTGTATACAATATGAAGCCAAACTTGTTAAAATGAAAGGAGAAAGAGGAATAAAGAGAAAAATGTGGAAGGTGGAGAAAAACTTCAAAATTGATCACATTTTGATCTTTTTGTTTTGTTCTCCTATATCATTCAAATGAATGATTGATTGATTGAATTGAGTGATTTATTTAAATTTAGTTTTACTTTCATTGCTAGTTTATGGAAATATATCATCACTTTTTTCCTTAAACATTTTCATCTTGAATAGTAGTACAGAGTTCATATTGATTCAAAGATCATCTTAAGGACCATCTCAACTTTGATATATTCACTGATAATTTATCCTTACTTGATATGTCTCTTCATTAAATGTTCAGAGATATCAATCATTACCATCACAGTACATTAATTGATTCTATAATATCATCTGTATTCTTTAGCAGGTTCATATTTGCTTTGTAACCTCACTAAAACTGCCAACTCTTAGGGCTAAAGATATAGGACATAGTGAATAATGTAGTAATCAAGTGGTAGTGCATTAATGACCAAGGTAATGAGGTATTATTGCAGAGTTTTTTTTATTAATCATCTATTTCCTCTTTATTCTTTGTCCAAAACCCGATTAAATGAAAATGCTCCATTTACAGCCAGAGAAATATGTAATCCCTAGGAATAGGACAATCAACTAGAGCAGCAAGTCCAATTTTTCATTTTCCTGTTTTCTTTTTTTTTTTTAATTTTATTTTATTTTTAAACTTTACAATATTGTATTAGTTTTGCCAAATATCGAAATGAGTCCGCCACAGGTATACCCGCGTTCCCCATCCTGAACCCTCCTCCCTCCTCCCTCCCCTACCCTCCCTCTGGGTCTTGCCAGTGCACCAGCCCCAAGCATCCAGTACCGTGCATTGAACCTGGACTGGTGACTCGTTTCATACATGATATTATACATGTTTCAATGCTATTCTCCCAAATCTCCCCACCCTCTCCCTCTCCCACAGAGTCCATAAGACTGATCTATACATCGGTGTCTCTTTTGCTGTCTCGTACACAGGGTTATTGTTACCATCTTTCTAAATTCCATATATATGCGTTAGTATACTGTATTCTATTGCTTCTTAATTACATTATTTTTGTTTACACTCTGTTATCAGATTCATAAAACATTCCTAAGTGTAAAGGTGAGAAAAATGGGCTATTACTTTAGCTATATGACATTGCCATAAATAATTTGGTGATTTAACATGAGAAATTCCAAAGTGCAAAAGAAACTATGTTACATGTATATACGTTTATCTTTCCTTTGGTTACTTAAAAATAAGGTAGAGAATATGTTACCTTCAAATTTTAGTACTCAATTTTCTGCATTCTAATTCATTTGTAATACATTTTAGTATTTTACTTCTTATTCATGTACTCAGAGTGGGGAGTTTGTTTTGAAAACTGCATCCCTGTGAAAACAACTTTCAAATATATTGCAAAGACTAGGTGATTCTTTGATGGTTATTTTTAACATTCTTTTTGTTCACATTCTCATTATACTTCCTCTGTATATTCAAAGAAATATTCAAACTTATAACAGCAATTTGGAAGAATGTTTATACAATGTTGACCTCTATTTAATAAGTGAATATTTCTGTCACTGCAATAAAATTTCTTCAGACACTATAATATAAAAGTACGACAAACTTTAATGAGTAGAGGGGGCAAAGTATTCTCTTCTGCAATGTTCTGATAAGAATTTGTTTCTATAAGAGATTTTACCCTTCTGTAATTGGAAAATTCTAATCCTCACAAATTAAAGACCAAATGTAATAATGTATTACTCTCATTGTATTTCTTGGAGACAAATACGAAATTTGACATTACTTATGTGTATCACTGGCTTTTTATAAATAAGCTATTCTTTGTACTATTGAAATTTAAATTCCTTCATTTAGTATTGTGTTATTTATTTTAGAATAAGATTATCAACGAAATTATGTTTTAAATATTGTGATAATGTGCTTTAATATCTATAATTATATAATCCCAAACTATAGATGTCTCTGATAATTATATTTTTAAACCCTATTAATTTATTTTATAAGACAATTTATATTACATCACATTTATATTGTATTACATAACAGAATCATATTTATAATTGCATAGATGTATTTATGTGTTTTTAACCATGGTATAAATCTGAGATATTATTGGCCAGACTCTGACAGAAACTTAAAAATCCTCAGAAGATAACACACATGTAGCATATACTCCGGAGAAGACAATGGTACCCCACTCCAGTACTCTTGCCTGGAAAATCCCATGGACGGAGGAGCCTGGTAGGCTCCAGTCCATGGGGTCGCGAAGAGTCAGACACGACTGAGCGACTTCACTTTCACTTTTCACTTTCATGCATTGGAGAAGGAAATGGCAACCCACTCCAGTGTTCTTGCCTGGAGAATCCCAGGGACAGGGGAGCCTCATGGGCTGCCGTCTGGGGTCGCACGGAGTCAGACACAACTGAAGCGACTTAGCAGCAGCAACAGCAGCATATACTCACTAGGCCTTCATTGTCTTTGTGTCTGTGTACTTTTCTTTTGTTTAGCTTCTTTACAACACCTCTTTTTGCCTATGGACATTATAGGCATCACTACAATTCAATACCAATTCAAAAATTATGATGAAGATTCATATGTGGTCCTCATAATAGTAGATAATGATAAAGTTCTGAGTGTGAGAGAAAACAAAAATGCTGTCAAAGATACTTATAAGTTTGTTGAATAGAGAGTAAAAGATGTTTTTTGAGATGCACACTGTTAGCTTTCATCATTTCCTTTGGCAATTTTTAATCAGTAAAATAATAATGCTAATCTATTTTTAATTTAAAACTTTGTATTTTTAATCTTCATTTATGAAAAAGAGAAAACAGCAACACAGAGCCTCTATACTTGCACAGTAACAATCAGACAAATGTGTGAAACATTTGTTCCTTTTTGGCAGGTCATCACTTTCACTCCAGTGCACACAGTCCCGTCAGCTCCCCAAATCTGAGGCTAAGAGTGAGGCACCATTTATTGTTTTGTTAGCCTTGCTGTTTTCTTCTAGTAGGAATTGATAAAAGATTAAAATACTGCATACTTATTTCAATAAAACAATACCTGATAGAAAAAATCCAGTATTTAATTAAAATGGGTTTATTATACATCTAGCCATCTTCAATATAAATCAATATATGTTCACTTCCCCAAAATATGCACCTCCCCCCTTTTTGGCTGCTTACGTCTTTCTTTGAAATCCTTAACTACTTTAGCTTTTGTGAGTGTAAAGAAAATAGAAAAACTATAATAATGTATAATTCATTAATTTCCTGTTAGTGTTAGTTGCTCAGTCGTGCCCGACTCTTTGAGATCCCATGGACTGCAGCCCACCAGGCTCCTGTGTCCATGAGATTTTCCAGACAAGGATACTAGAGTGGATTGTTGTTTCCTTCTCCAGGGGATCTTCCCGACCCAGGGGTCAAACCTGGGTCTCCTGCACTGCAGGCAGATTCTTTACGAACTGAGCTCTTTCATCCTGAAGAATGCCATTCCCGTCAGCAGTGAGTCTGAGCCTGCCTGATGCTGCCTTCCAATTCTCTGCAAATCCAGCTGATCAGCAACTTCCTGAAGACCTCCCTTAAGATTTTTACAACTCTTCATCAGGTATTTCCTAGCAAGTATATATTTAAAGAGTTGGACATGACTTAGCAACTGAACAACAAAACATTTAAATATATATCTTATCCAAATTGACATAATAAACAGTATAGCTTTATGTAAGTTCATTTCACAAAGCCAGCATATTCACTTTTCACATGCAACTTCAAAATTTGTTTCATTATCACTACAGCCAACTTGTCAGAATTTGTCCTTTTATCTTCCTATTTAAGCTGTTTGAAGTATAATAAAGTTCAAATATTTTGCTACTGCTGTCATATTTTTCTAAAAGTATATTTAACATTAAAATGCAAAATGGCAATTGGTTACAGTTAGTTACAATTTAGGCAAATGGTTAAATTGTTAATTTTTATTATACTTCAAATACACTGTTGTCCAAACTAGATTACGCTTGCTTTTTTTTGCTGGAAAGTGTCATTGTTCAAACTGGGGGGTGAGGAGGACTAAAGCTGAAATCAATACCTTGTATGGAGTGATGTTTCATGAAGTAGTATCACTAAAATGATTTTAGTGATAAATAAAATAATTCAGTGCAATGGAAACTCAGTGCTCACCAACATGTGATCTACATCACCACAGTGTAAGCTACAGAGCCAAACTGTATGTTTTGGCAAAGCTTATCATCTTAATGGTTTTAATGTGTTTATACTCCACGACAATTTGATTCTAATTGTTTTCTGATTGGCACCCAGGTAAATATCCCTAGGACAACACAGATCACGATAACTGTTAATGGACTGAACTTTTCTATGATTAGCTTCTGCACTGATTTCTGTGAAACCCTGAATATGCAAGGCTTTATTATGGGATTATTTTAAGGAATTAAGGTGTAGAGATTATCATTAGTGAACTTGTACACATATAATTATATATTTTGAAATTTCAATCACTTTGAAAGATTTGTATTAAATAATATGGTCACATTAAGCCCTGCCAACTATTAAATAATTCTTTCTATGATCATACTATACATGTTAAAATGTCATATACTTATAACAACATATTGCTTTTGTTCTAAAAGGCATAAATATACATTTGCATTTTTTTACAAGTTACTTTCTTAAAATTTCTTTGTTTTTGGTAAATATATTCTATTACTTTCAAGCTATCATTTCATGTTAGTAAATTTATTAAGGAGGTTAGAACAGTTCATATTGTTTTTAATACAGGTTGTTTTAAAATGATGTTATAGCAATGTTAACTACTATTCATTCAGTATAAGCAGAACTGCAGTATAAAAGGTTAATGAAAAAATATCTTCTGTCTTATTTATCTAGAGTTTTAACTCTGTAGGAAATCAGAATCATATTGACCTCTAGCTCATCTAGATAAATGTTAATTGAGTATTTTAAAGAACATGGCTTACTTTTTAAATGAGGACTCTTAGTGAGGATTGAAATCTGAAAACGCTGTTTCAAAATATATCTTAAATTTAAAATATTCAATACAATCACTTCATACATTCATTGATTAGAAAACCATGATTAACACATTCATTAAAAAAATGAATTTTTGTTTCTTTTTTTCCCAACTACCTCCTAAACGGAAGCCCACAGTCAAATGCTCTCCACTTTTGAAATATTCTTTTTTTTTAATGAAAAGAACTAACAATCTTAAACTTTTTACTATTTTGCACTAGTTTTATTATTTGTATCTTAAGTTTGCATTATTGATGAAATATATGTTGAATGGCATAATTATCAGATTAATTACATAACCAAATAATGGGTTTTTATTTTAATAAAATATGCTATATGTAGATTTCAGGATACTTAGTTTTGTTTTTAGAAACTGTGAGTGATTAGAATTCCAAATGATGTTTGGTTAATGTATAATGATATATCTTCAGATTAGAAAACAAACTCCAAGTGATATAATTTACTCTGTAAAAATTTTAAAATCAGCCAAATATTGTTCATATTAAAATGTGTACAATGATCCCAAAAAGTCTTTAGATGCTTTTTCAATTCAATTAGGACTTTTAATAATATCACAGAGATGAAGTTTGAAAGTATAGTTTTGTAAATACTACAGTTGAAATTTTATAATTTTAAAATGCTTTACATTTTAAGATGGGGAATGGCAACCCATACCAGTATTCTTGCCTGGAGAATTCCATGGACAGAGGAACCTGATGAGCTGCAGTCTATGGGGTGGCAAAGAGTCATAAGACTGAGTGACTTACATATCTACTTCTACATTTTAATGTAAATTTCAGGGAATTTTCTGGTGATCCAGCGGTTAGGACTTAGTGCTTTTACTGCCATGGCCCAGGTTCAATCTCTGGTTGGGGAACTGAGACCCCACAAGCCGCATAGTGTGGCCAAAAATATTTTTAAAAAGTAAAGCAAATTTCAGAGAATATTAAGTTTATTAATTTTGTAATCGGTTTTCAATTTGAATCAATATAATGTATGTTTGCTACTTTGGAGAAAAAATAGTAATACAAATATATTAATACAAATATGTTAAAATTATAAATCAATTTTATAAATAGAAGTTACATAAAAATACTTTTAAATTTATATTTTAAAATATAAATTCAATATAAAGTATAATATAAAATTTTATAGATTGGCATAATTTTATAAGTATAAATTATAGTTTATAATTTTAACAAAGACTTGATATTAAATATTTCATAAGACTTTAACATATTTAAATAAATAATTATAAAAATCATGATATAAAAGGCAAAACAATAACAATAAAAATATCAAACATTCTAGAATTCATAAAATATTCAATGAAGCATTTTAAATTAAAATAAACTTGTTAATAAACCATTATTATTAAATTAGATATTAAGCTATTGCTATTATTATTAGATGTTAAACTATTGCTAATCCTCTTAAAGGTCACTTTCAAGGACAACTAAATTTCTATAGTGCTGATGGGGTTCAGGATGGGGAACACATGTATAATTTTTTTAAATTAAAATTGAATAAAAAAAATAAAAAAAAAAAAAAAAAGAATGAAACAGGAAAAAAAAATTTCTATAGTGCTGATGACATTCTCTATATATAAGTATTACATATTGAGTGTTATATATTTTAATATTCATTAAACAGTCATGTATCACCCTTAATCTTTAGCTGGTGCTTACATAATAAAAACTTTTAGGTCAAAGTCAATTACCAAAATACATAAAACAATACAAAAGGTGTAGTAGATTTGTAGGAATTCTGGGGCTGTTAGAAAAATATAAAAATGGGAGCAACTAAAATCACTGGGAATATTTTTGAAAGAGTCATAGGAGAGGTGATGTTTCATCTGGAGATTGAATGAGTAGAATTCTAAGAGAAAAGGAAACATTATTCATGAATATAGTTATAAATAGCATGCCTGAAAACATTAAAAAACGATTGCTGCTCCATGAACATAACTGAAGCACAGGATCCACACGGCCAACAATATGTATGGAAGAATTAAAGCTAGTTATGCAAGAGACTGATACAAAGCAGAGATTTCCTGAACAGCATGGAATTTTACTTTAAGATTTCCATTATTCTCATGCCTGATGTACTATCCCTACTACTGGATGATTATTTTTATAACCTGAGGAAAATATACACTGACTTCTTTGAGACTATCAAGTTATGTTCTTTTTCTCTACCCCAATATACTGTGGCTTGGATCATAGTGAAAAAGTTACAGCATTTCTTTCTAAAGGCCAGCTGCACTATTTCCTGCTTTGGTGTTGTCTAGGATACTTATTTAAAATGCAAAGTGTAGTAGATCCAGATATCAGACTGTTTTAGCAAACTGCTCATATGATTCCTATGTGCACTAAGTGTGAGTCACTGAATTGAACTTTGCAAGATGCCTGAGAACACAATGATTTAAAGCCAGGCTTGTTCTTATGGTACAACAAACCTCAGCTTCAGAAAACAGAGCTCGCTCCTTACTATATGGTAAGGGAGACAACAAACAAGCAACAATGATAACAAAAACAGAAAGAAAGAAATTCAGGTAAATATTTAATGAACAGCTAAATTATTATAGCAACTGTTCAAATTCTTCCTAAGGTTTTGAATCTTGGCAGTTCTATGAAGCAAATATTAAACTAATTTATAAAGAAGCAAACCAAGGTATAAATATCCTGTTAGAAAAAAAGAGATATAAATCTATGATCATATAAGTCTATGATCATTCCTGCACAGTGATGATAACTCTATATTCACATATTCAGACATTCTTCACAAATTTAGAAAATTTGTCTGTCATGCCCCAAGAAAATCTCATTAAAAGTTTATGAACAAAAGAGTAGAAAATATATTGAACATTCCTTCTGGTAACTGCCCTTATTTTAGATTATCTGGTAACTTATATTTAAATATAGATCTCTGCTATTGAATTTAATGTATGCAGCTGCTCCTTACAAAAGAAATAGAAATATCTTTGTCATAAGATTTGTGTGTTAGACACCCACTGACAACATTTTCTTTTCTACAGTTCAAAGTTATCATAGTATCTCTAGTCATATCTGTGTTCAAGATAATAAATATTTATATTTGTTCATTTACTCATTATCTCTCAATAACTAAAGGGGCATTTGTAATAAAAAATTAACAAAGTATTCTTTTAAAAAATTTATAATAGTATTTAATGTGTTACTTTAAAACATGTAATGCATTTTCTTCCAAAAGAAAATATTTTGAAATAATTTTAAACTGTTTTTTGTCACTATAATAAATATAATAAAAAGATATCTTTTCACCTTAAATAGTAATTTAGTTAGTTCCAAGTATGTTCCAGGCACTACAGTATGTTCATTTTCTCATATTATACAAAATTAAGTATATCTAGAAATCTTATAATTTAGTCTTTATAATTATCTTCACTTAAAATGAGGAAACTAAAATTAAGCCTAGTGTAAGTGACTAATCTTTGGCTACAGACAAGATTCATTCTGCTGTCTTCAGTTTTTCTCTGATTGTCCTATTTTTGCCCTTTCCAAATGTTGGCTTTATATTAGTTTGGTGTCAAGATGGCAGGATATATGCAAGACATCCAATAGAATGTATATAAATTGTAAAAAGTGTGCATTTACTCCGTGGAGTGAAGATATTTTACCCAGATTACTCCCAGCTGATATTGCCTCATGTCTGCTTAGAAGACTCAGAATACAAGCACATCTCCAAATCATTCACTAGTATAGGGTTGTAAGCACATAATTCACTTAGAAAATCAAATATTCAAGCTGGTATTAAGAAAAGGCAGAGGAACCAGAGATCAAATTGCCAACTCCACAGGAACATCAAAAAAGAGAGAGAATTCCAGAAAAACATGTGTTTCTGTCAAAGCCTTTGATTGTGTGGATCACAATAAACTGTGGAAAACTCTTCAAGAGATGGGAATACCAGACCACCTGACCTGCCTCTTGAGAAATCTGTATGCAGGTCAGAAAGCAACGGTTAGAACTGGACATGGATTAACAGACTGGTTCCTAATGGGAAAAGGAGTACGTCAAGGCTGTATATTGTCAGCCTGCTTATTTAACTTCTATGCAGAATACATCGTGAGAAATGCTGGGCTGGATGAAGCACAAGCTGGAATCAAGATTGCCGGGAGAAATATCAATAACTTCAGATATGAAGATAACACCACCCTTATGAAGAGGAACTAAAAAGCCTCTTGATGAAAGTGAAAGTGGAGAGTAAAAAGTTGGCTTAAAGCTCAACATTCAGAAAACGAAGATCATGGCATCCGGTCCCATCACTTCATGGGAAATAGATGGGGAAAGAGTGGAAACAGTGTCAGACTTTATTTTTTTGGGCTCCAAAATCACTGCAGATGGTGACTGCAGCCATGAAATTAAAAGACGCTTACTCCTTGGAAGGAAAGTTATGATCAACCTAGATAGCATATTCAAAAGCAGAGACATTACTTTGCCAACAAAGGTCTGTCTAGTCAAGGCTATGGTGTTTCCATTGGTCATGTATGGATGTGAGTTGGACGGTGAAGAAAGCTGAGTGCTGAAGAATTGATGCTTTTGAACTGTGGTGTTGGAGAAAACTCTTGAGAGTCCCTTGGACTGCAAGAAGATCCAAGCAGGCCATCCTAAATGAGATCAGTCCTAGATGTTCATTGGAAGGACTGATGCTGAAGCTGAAACTCCAGTACTTTGGCCACCTCATGCAAAGTGTTCACTCATTTGAAAAGACCCTGATGCTGGGAGGGATTGGAGGCAGGAGGAGAAGGGGACGAGAGAGGATGAGATGGCTGGATGTCATCACTGTCTCGATGCACATGAGTTTGAGTGAACTCCGGGAGTTGGTGATGGACTGGGAGGCCTGGCGTGCTGTGATTCATGGGGTTGCAAAGAGTCTGACAGGACTGAATGAGTGAACTGAACTGAAACCACTAATAGTGTCTGCTACATTTGTCTTCTGGAGGAAGAAAATACTGAGACAGATTGAGATACATAGTCTTAAAAAAAAAAAAAGGGATGTACAAATATTTGGCTGTTTGTTATGTGTGTACATTTGTTGAAAACAATATGCAGACAAAATATTCAAAATAATAGAAATCTTATATATTAGAAATTAAATAGATTTCCAGTATAATATGAATAAAATACTACTTATTGAAACTTATTGAAAACAAACATAAATGAGAACATAAATTATATATACATACTTGGACACATATTTTAATTTTTTATAATAAAAAAGAGAGAATATTTTCATTATATTGGGGCATTTACTATTGTTAGTAGTGTTTACTTTGGCAGTGAAGTCATCTTGTACCTTTTGTGTAACTTTGGTAAACTGGGTTGGGCAAAGAAGAATAAGTTAAAATGAGAACTAGAACTCTATGTGTTTTCCTGGAGTGGTTAGCCTTTTCCTTCTCCAGGATATCTTCTCTACCCAGGGATCAAATCCAGGTCTCCCACATTGCAGGCATATTCTTTATTGGCTGAGCCACAAGGGAAGCTCAAGTATACTCGAGTGGGTAGCCTATCCCTTCTCCAGTAGATCTTCCCGACCAAGGAATCAAATCAGGGTCTCCCTCATTGCAGGCAGATTCTTTACCAACTGAGCTATCAGGAAGCCTTGTTAATATCAGAGTGCTATTAATGCTAAGTAGAATGCGTATCTATTGATATTTTTATCAGAGAAACTTAAGTGATAAAAGTTCACAGGGGAGGGCAGATGAATTAGTCAATTTAAGCGATGGATTGTGATGGTAACCCATACATCTTGAAATCACAGTGTTGTTAGACAAGAAAGGTTTATTTCTTATTCACACAAAATCTGTTGTAGGTCAGACCAGTTACTCAAATATGGTGACTTAGATCTCCACATTCTACCCTTCTTTTGGTTCCACCATCTCAACATTTGGAACACAGAAGGTGGAGATGAGAGATGAAATGGCTCTTAATTGTTTCAGTTGGACACATATCACCTCAATTCAACCTAACTGCAAAAAATAGGTGCTCCATAAAAGAGAATATGTGGATAATCAATGTGATCTTAACAAACTCTGCAATAGAAATTTTGACTGGGTAAGTGGTCAGTAGGTTTAAGGGGTTAAAAGAGGGAGAGAGGAGGTAAAAGGTTAGTGCTAGGTTTTATAATTATGCCCTGATATGTGTTTCATCTTTTGAGTGATTATTTGTCTATGCTTGGCTACATGACTTATTTAGACCAATGAAATGATATCAGAAGAGAATTTTCCGACAGAGAACTTAAGATTTGGTATTTCTTATAATCTCTTTTACTTGCCATGATGACTTAATATCCTCCAGATAGTTGGCTTAATCAGTAATCCAAGGAACAAACAAGGTCAATTAAGGACACCTTGGGCTTTCTTTTTGTGGTTTCAGGTTTTTACAATTGTCTCAGCAACCTCACAGACACACATCTTCCATTGTTCAAGTGAGTGCTAACTTACATGAAATCCCAGGAGTGATACCTTAGGGTTACTAGTGAAAGTAGCTCAGTCATGTCCTACCCTGCGACCACATGCGCTGTAGCCTGTCAGGCTCCTCTGTCCCTGGAATTCTGCAGTCCAGAATACTAGAGTGGGTAGTAGTTTCCTTCTCCAGTGGATCTTCCCAACCCAGGGATCCAACCCAGGTCTCCCACATTGCAGGTGGATTCTTTACCATCTGAGCCACCAGGGAAGGGGGACTAGGCCTACATGCAAACTTTTATGAGGTAAGCTGAAGTGAGTGAGCTATTATAGACTTCATTTTGTCCCAGCTCCCATTGAAGCTAAAGCTCAGAGATTACCAGTAGATTCTGGGCAATGCTTGTGCTAGAGTGCATTTGATTCATCTACAGGCTCACTTCATGAGGATATGCTGGTCACTTCACATCTCTGAGGTTCAGTTTCCATAGCTATCATGTTGGGAAAATAATAATATCCTATTCACGGATTATTTTTATTGTTAGACTATGAATTATGATATTTAAATTGAGATGCTTCAGCAAAGTTAATAAGTTAATTGTTTTTGACATAAAACTAATTACATATATTGTCAATAAAAACAATTATGTGATGAATTTAATCTTTAAACTATAGGTTGATTAGAAATATCACATATTTTTAAGTGAAACTCTTAGAACTATCTTTATAATACAAGGATTACAAAGGTGACCGGGATTTCTAATTACTCAGTGTTACCTTCCCTAAAATACATGTACTTTCAAAAATAATTCTTCTTTACCATTTTGTTTTTACTTTTCAATATAAGACTTTTTAAACCTTCAAAGCAGCAAGGTTGGAAGAGGCAAAAACGTTTAAACATTGTTGGTAAGGAGTCTGAGTGTGTGCGTGCATCAGGCACATAAGAGCTTGATATTTTACTGTGCTGGCACTCTTAGATACATATTTCTCCATTGATCAACTGAAAGACAGAAATGTGACTTGGTCAGGTTTAAACATCCCTTCAAAGAATATAATATTAGTGACGTGCAGTAAAGAAAGAAAAACTAGTCCAATGCCAGTTGTGCCTTCCAAGCTCATTTATACATAGAAAGAAGATTAAAGTACTGTTTCAGATTTATGGTAAAGGAATCACAAGATATATTTTCACAAGGGCAACTAAAGCAGTTGAAGTTTATAGCATAATAAAACAACAGAAATTACCGAGTGTTTGGGGGGCAACAAACGGCAGTGATCTCACTGTGTTACCACGGAGGTTTGAAATGTTAAGGGGATCTTGGTGCATAGGCTATTATTGATAATGGCAAAATACTCAGCGGAAACATGAAAGAACAAAAATGATGCTCTGAGGACCAACAGTGATTCAGAAGACTCTCTAGATAGTAGGCCCATGGTAGTCATTTGCTTTGAATTATGTTTCTTACACTAATCAGGAAAAAAAAAAAAAAAAATCACGTATTTGAAATCTAATCAGAAATACAATTGTTAGAAATTAAAAAAAAAAAAAAACTAGTAAGCAAACTTCATCAGGATTTCTGTTGTTTAAAAGCCATTTGTTTTAAATTTTAATGAAAAAATAAGATAATTCTGTCCAAGATTTTTCATAACAGAAATTGAATTTTAAATCCAATTAGTGGTGTTTTAACAAGATGAGACAATCTCAGAAGTCTATCTCTAATTCTATGTTATTTTTCTAAAAAACTTTAAGTAGTTCTAGTTGTTCAGTTACTCAGTCTGTCTGACTCTTTGTGACCCCCTGGACTGCAGCATGCCAGGCTTCCCTGTCCTTCACCGTCTCCTAAAACTTGTTCATGCTTATGTCCATTGAGTCGGTGATGCTAACCAATCATCTCATCCTCTGTCGTTCCCTTCTCCTCCTGCTCCCAATCTTTCCTAGCATCACGATCTTTTTCAGTGAGTCAGCTCTTCGCATCAGGTGGCCAAAGTATTGGAGCTTCAACTTCAGCATCAGCCCTTCCAATGAATATTCAGGACTGATTTCCTTTAGGATGGACTGGTTTGATTGATCTCCTTGCAATCCAAGGGACTCTCAAGAGTCTTCTCCAGGACCATAGTTCAAAAGTATCAATTCTTCACTGCTTAGACTTCTTTATGGTCCAAATCTCACATCCGTACATGACTGCTGATAAAACCATAGCTTTGACTGTATGCACCTTTGTTGGCAAAGTGATGTTTCTGCTTTTTGCAAGCAAAAGTTAAGAGAATTCAGCACCACCAAACCAGCTATACATCAAATGCTAAAGGAACTTCTCTAGGCAGAAATATAAGGGAAGGAAAAAGACTTACAGAAAATAAACCCTAAACAATTAAGAAAACAGTAATAGGATCAAATGCACCAACCAAAAAACATCCTGGCTGGGCGAATGAAAACATCTGCAGGTATGCATTTCCACTTCCTTACCACATCACCCTGCCTGACCCCTCAAATTGTATGTAATTATTTTATATTGTTAAGTTTATCATGTTCCCATTATGGCATGCAATTGTAATTATCTTTTATTTTTTGTCTGGCTATTGATTGTGAAAACTGAAAAATATCTTTTACTATTGTGATTAACTATTACTCAGTACCATTGTATCATGATTGATCAGCAGAAAAACAATAGAAACCTAGATCACCAAAACTATGATTAACAGAAAAACTTGTAATCTTTTTTTAAAATACAGATACATATCAGAATTATCTTGAAATTTTTTGAAAAATACAAATAACCAGGTACTGCTCTTTTTTCTCCCATCCAGAGCTCCAGATATATTTCTAATGAACAACTATGTTTAAAAACAACTGGACTATATGATGATCCTTTGCTTTTATCTAGTTTGTTTCACTTTTTCTATTTCACATTCAATGCCTCCATTTCATTTAGTTTATGGTTTCCAATTTCTCCATCTCTTTTTTTTTTTAATGTTCTTTCTCAAACATAGTAGAAAAGCTTTCCTATACACACACACACACACACACACACATATATATACACATAATATGTATTGTATATTTTGGAAAACTTAGGAAAACTAAAAAAAAATTTTCCACATTTTGATTCTATGGTTTGACTTAGTATTAATAGAATGCTAGATTTCTGATTTAAAAAAGCAGATATGCAACAAGCAACAAAGGTTTACTGTATAGCACAGGGAACTATAGCCAATATCTGTAATAACCTATAATGGAAAATAATTTCAAAATTAATACATGTGTATATGTATAACTGAATCACCTTACTGTGCACCTGAAACATTTTAAGTTAACTTTACTTCAGTAAAATATATATATTAAGAAAAAAAGTATAATGGTGAAGGGACGTCCCTGGTGGTCCAGTGATTAAAACTCCACACTTCTAATGCAGAGGACCTGGTTCGATCCCTGGTTGTGGAGCTAAGACCCCACATGCCTCATGGACAAAAGAACAAACAAAAAAAAATTAAAAGAAAAAATAAAGGTGAAATAAAGACATTCTCAGACAAAAGAAAATTGAGAGAATTGATAGCTAACAGAGAGACTCTAAATGAAATGATAAAGTTTCGTATCTTCAGATAGAATGAAAATGATATCAGAAACTCAGAACATCAGGAAGCAACACAGAAATGATAAAAAATCTGGGTAAATATAATAGACAATTTTTCTCTTTTTGAGTTTTTTAAAAATATTCAAATAAATTTAAATTTAAAAAATAAAATATTTAAAATATTCAGAGCATCAAATAAAAAAACAAGGATTCACTGGATAGCACAGGGAACTATATTCAATATCTTAGAATAAACTATAATGGGAAAGAATCTGAAAAGTGATGTCTCTGCTTTTTAATATGTTATCTAGGTGTGTCATAGCTTTTATTCCAAGGAGCAAACATCTTTTAATTTCATGACTGCAGTCACTGTCCACAGTGATCGAAATATATTCAAATTAATCTTTAAAAACAATCCTTCACCACATAGTTGTATAGAACTTCAGTGGAAACTGTATACATATACCAACCTGAGGGTAATGTGCATCTTGGACACACAGATTAGCATTGCAGAAATCTGACATTACTATAAAAAAAAGCCCTAAACTTTTCAGCTCATGTGAATCATTTTCTCTGTGTTTTGGGTTTCAGAGTGCATATCTGCTACCTAAATAATATAGATTAAAGTTCTAAGTAGCAATTGTGTTTCAATTGAACTAGAACTATTATTGACTAAATCAAATACTATATCTATTTAAAGATTTTTAGTGTAGTTAAGGAAAAAATGTTCACATAATTGAATGATTATTCAAATAAACAGACTGAACAACTCAGAATTTTTTTTTTTTTTGGCTCTACTGTGAGGATGGCAAGATCATATTTCCCTGGCCAGGGACTAAACCCCCACCCTGGCAGTGAGAGAGCTGAGTCCTAACTGCTTGAACCACCAGGGAATCCCCAATGACTCAGATATTTGAAAAGTTCATAGAAGCTTTTTCTTTTTTGTGTGTGTGTGTGTGTTTATTTTTATTTATTTTTTTTTTCATATATATACATATTTTATAATTTTTGTGACTTTTTTCCCTCTTTTTTTTTTTTTTTTTGTTTTTTTTCCTTTTTTTTAAAATGAATCCGCCACAGGTATACCTGTGTTCCCCATCCTGAACCCTCCTCCCTCCTCCTTCCCCATACCCTCCCTCTGGGTCGTCCCAGCGCACCAGCCCCAAGCATACAGCATCGTGCATCGAACCTGGACTGGCGACTCGTTTCATACATGATATTATACATGTTTCAATGCCATTCTCCCAAATCACCCCACCCTCTCCCTCTCCCACAGAGTCCATAAGACTGATCTATACATCAGTGTCTCTTTTGCTGTCTCGTACAAAGGGTTATTGTTACCATCTTTCTAAATTTAATATATATGCATTAGTATACTGTATTGGTGTTTTTCTTTCTGGCTTACTTCACTCTGTATAATAGGTTCCCGTTTCATCCATCTCATTAGAACTGATTCAAATGTATTCTTTTTAATGGCTGAGTAATACTCCATTGTGTATATGTACCATAGCTTTCTTATCCATTCATCTGCTGATGGGCATCTAGGTTGCTTCCATGTCCTGGCTATTATAAACAGTGCTGCGATGAACATTGGGGTACACATGTCTCTTTCCCTTCTGGTTTCCTCAGGTTGTATGCCCAGCAGTGGGATTGCTGGATCATAAGGTAGTTCTATTTCCAGTTTTTTAAGGAATCTCCACACTGTTCTCCATAGTGGCTGTACTAGTTTGCATTCTTCAATTAAAAAAAAAGGAAACAAAAATCATAGAGATAACTGTGGGTAAGGTTACCAAATAGTTTTCACAGATTAGGTGTTTATAACTGCATTATCAACAAACATTAACCATGTAAAGTGACGATGAATATCCAGAAGATATTCCTGTAATAAAATATAAAGGTAGGAAAAAACAATTGTTGTTTTCAATCATTAAGTCGTGTCTGACTCTTCACAACCCTTTGGACTGCAGCACTCGAGGTTTCTCTGTCCTTCACCACCTCCCAGAGCTTGCTCAAATTCATGTCCACTGAGTTGGTGATACCATCCAACCATCTCATTCTCTGTCATCCCCTTTTCCTCCTGACTTCAATCTTTCCCAGCATCAAGGTCTTTTCCAATGACTCCGCTCTTTGCATCAGGTGACCAAAGTATTGGAGCTTCAACTTTAGCATCAGTTCTTCCAATGAATATTCAGGGTTGATTTCCTTAGGATTGATTGGTATGATCTCCTTGCGGTCCAAGGGACTCTTAAGAGTCTTCTCCAACACCACGGTTCAAAAGCATCAATTCTTCAGTGGTCAGAAAAACAATAGTGTCAGGATATAGACAATTTAGTCACAGATATAATGTGCCTAAAGAAAATACAATTTTATAGCCAATCCTTTCCTCTTCTTTCTTCTCAAAAAGAAAACTTTGAAACCTTTGTCTTTTAGAGACAGCTGGGAGTTAAGTTAAATATTAATATCATAATATTTTAACTCAAGAATCAGTTATAGCTATAGGTTATCTCTAATTCATTGTCCGGGCCTTTACCAACACAATCCTTATGTCTTAATGTTATGTTTTGTATTATAGTACAAGTCATCATTGTATATAAACAGAATAAAACATTTTATTAAAGTAAAATAAAATTAAACATTCTATTAAAATAAAAGATTGTATTAAACTGTTACCAAAAGTAAAGGAATAATATTTGCACATGGAATTTTTTATTTAATTTTTAAATAATTATGTTTGTGAATTTTTTCTTTTTCTAATAGCACAATATTCACTGCACGCATTCTTCAGTTAAAAAAGTGAGCTAATTAAAACTCCTTTATGTTTTTATGTTTACCCATTCACCCCTTGCAAAATGTCATTACTCATATAAAATCATTAAAATACACTGCTGAGCTTTATTTTTGAGAAAATAATACCTATCATTAAAAAAAAGGTTAATTAAAATTAAAAACAGTTGGAGAAACAGAAGGGTAGGAGTGTGAAAGAAATAGAATGCAAAAGAAAGTGCAAACATATAGATTTTTTTACATGCTCACAAATTTTGCAGTAGCAAATCTTCAGCATAGCTGAATAGTACTGACAGAATATCCCATAAAGCCTGAATCAGGAATCACAGACATTAGTAGATAGATTGGGGATTTAGAGGGCAAGTGAGATGTTTTCAGTGAAAGTACCAATTTATCAGCTTCTGACAAGCTTGAATCTACAGGAAGTACCAGGAAGGTGGGCAGATAGCAAAATGACAATGAAACAAGTGTAGAAAACTGAAGGTTTATCTTCTGATTCAAATCAAGTTAATGGATAAAAGGGGAAAATTCCTGTTAAGATTTTATTTTTAAACATTGGGTAAATTGTACAGAATGTAGTTGCATTTCACTAATGTATTTAAGTTTATAAAACAAATTTTTATTGAATTTCATATATAACTTCATGTATTAATAATTTTTATTTAATGCAATGGATTTCATCTCTAAAGTCACTCAATATGATATTACTGAATTTAATGTCAAATAGTTCTATAAAATATTACTAAATCTATCTCAAAAGTCTATATAATTGGAAAATACGTAGCAAACTTATGTGAAGGAAAATAGGGAAACATTTGAATAAAATACATAACTGACAATAATTATTAATCTAATCCATTTTAATATATTTTAACATGAACAAACAGGTTCCCAAGTCATGCTACAAATTAATGCCAAATATATGAGCCAAAAAAATATTGCTTCATTGTTGACCTATTCGTGTTAAATATTAATTCATTTGGACATGTTCCTGTAACTCAGCAGTAAAGAATCTGCCTGCAATGCAGGAGATGCAGGAGAAGTGGGTTCGATCCCTGGGTCAAAAAGATCCCTGCAGGAGAGCTTGGAAACCCACTCCAGTACTCTTGCCAGGAAAATCCTATGGACAGGGAAGTCTGGTTGCAAAAGGTAGACACAACTGAAGTGATTGAGCACACATGCATAATTCAAAGATCAAATTTTGTCCGTGCAATTACACTGCAAATTTTTAAAAATTTTAACATACTTTCTTATTAGAAGCCACATGATAAGAATCCAGAACTATACAATTCTGGAAGTTGAGATATCATAAAATCTTTATTTTTTGATATTCTAATTTTACTTTGACCACACCAACAACTACCACTAATGCTGCTGCTGTTACTACTATTACTAGGTACTACTACCTAGTATTACTACCACTACAAATACTACTAATGTAATATTCAAAGATGAAATGTGTCACATTTATAGCATATATCAAATATTTTTAGTGTGAGATATATTTTTCTTTCTTTATTTCTTAATGATAGAGGTCAAGTTTAGTGTTTTTTTTTTTTTTTTCCACTGAACTCCACTGTGATAGGTAACTAGCAGTCATTTAACACCAACATATTTACAGAAAACAAAATTTTGGCTCAAACTTCAAGAAAAATGTTGATGTTTAACTAAACCTTCCATCTTTGAAGTATTTTTAACATTAATTTTTAATTGTGGGATTATGTTCCTGGAATATGTGATGTGTGGATATCCTTTGAGCATTATGTTGAGTATTCTTCCTAAGATAAAGTATTTTAATAGGTAATTAAATAATAGCAATCTATAATCATTAAAAAAAAGTGTTTTTTTGAACCACATACTTAAATGTATGTATGTTACTTTGAATAGAGTTTATTCCTATTCTTTTATTTTTCAATCAAATAGACTTAATTACTTACTTAATTTCATTTATTTTCTTGTTCTATTTCCCTTTCTCCAAATCTGATATACTTTTTTCTGAGTTTGCTTTTCTGCCATTCATCTCCAACACTAAGTTAGTTCCTGATGCAAAAGATTGATCCAATATTTTTATAACTTACAAAATGATCACCACAATTAAGTTTAGTTATTTATTGTCAGTATGCAAAGCTATTACATTATACCTCTTACTTTCTTCCACCTATTTCACTAGTTCCCCTACACTGCTCCACTCTGGCAAACACCTGTTTGTTCTCTGTATCTATGACTTTGTTTCTGTTTTGTTATGTTTCTCTTTGCTTTTCTTTTTAGATTCCACATACAGGTGAAATATATTTGTATTTCTCTGTCTGACTTATTTCTCTTAGCATAATACCCCCTAGGTCCATCCTCATGGTCACTAATGGCAAGATTTCATTCATTTTTATGGCTGAGTAATATTTTTATAGATATCAAATGTTCTTTATCCACTCATCTTTCAATGAGTACTGTTGTTTTTGTTCAGCCACTAGGTCGTGTTTGATTCTTTGTCACCCCATGGACTGCAGCACATCAGGCTTCCCTGTCCTTCACCATCTCCCAGAGTTTGTTCAAACTCATGTCCATTGACTTGGTGATGCCATCGAACCATTTCATTGTTTATTGACCCCTTCTCCTCCTGCCCTCAATCTTTCCCAGCATCAGGGTCTGTTTCAGTGAATCAGTTTTTCACATCAGGTGGCCAAAGTACTGGAGCTTCAGCTTCAGCATCAGTCCTTCCAATGAATATTCAGGGTTGATTTCCTTTAGGATCGACTGGTTTGGTCTCCTTGCAGTCCAAGGGACTCTCGAGAGTCTTCTCCAGCACCACAATTCGAAAGCATCAATCTTTCTGTGCTCAGTATTGTTTATGGTCCAAATCTCACATCCATTCATGACTACTGGTAAAACCATAGCTTTGACTATATGGACCTTTGTTGGTAAAGTGATGTCTCTGCTTTTTAGCATACTGTCTTGGTTTGTCATAGTGTTCCTTCCAAGGAGCAAGTGTCTTAATTTCATGGTTGCAGTCACAGTCCTCAGTGATTGTGCAGCCCATTACAAATAAAGTCAGACACAACTGAGCACATGGAGCAAAAATATAGATTATTTTATTACCTTTTGCCCTTTAACCTTCCTACTAGGTTGATAAGTGCTTGAGCTACTGACTTTTGAGTATTTGCTTTTACCAGTGAGATTTTTTTCCTTTTGTAGTTTTCATATTCCTAACTGTGATAATGTCTTTTCCATTTAGAGAAAACTCTTTAACTTTTTTTTTTTTTTTGCTAAGCTGACGTAGTGATCCCAAGCTCTTTTAGCTTTTGCTTGTCTCTAAATAAAACTCTCTCTCTATCAAATCTGAATGATAGTTATCAGGCAGAGTATCCTTGGTTATAGGTTTTTTCCTTTCGTTGCCTTACATATATCATGCCACTTCTTTCTGGTCTGCAACATTTCTGCTATCAAGTCAACTGACATGTTTCTATGAGTTCCTTTGGATGTATCTTGTTGATGTTCCTTTTCTGCTTTTGAAATTTTCCCTTTATCTTTAATTTTTGCCACTTTAAATATAATGTGTCTTGGTGTGGCCCTCTTTGGGTGTTTCTTATTTGGGACTCTCTGTTTCCCAAATCTGAATATCTATTTCCTGTCCCAATTTAGAAAAAAATTTAGCTTTTATTGCTTCAATTCAATTATCTATCCTAATTTTATTCAATTATCTGCTAGTAATATATGCACTATATATTAATACGTGTGTAAGTGCAAAGAAGAAAAGCTAGAGGATATATTCCAACCTTCTTAGAGTAGCTGGCTTTGGGGAGGGACTGGGACTAGAAGAGTTGTGAAAAACATTGCTAGATTTTAAAATGCAGGTGTATTCATTTTTGTGTAATTTAAAAATAATTGGACAAAAATTAAAGAGTCTTCTTTTGAGACACCTCTAATGTGATTGCTAGTATGACTGATGTTGTCCCAGAGCTCTCTTAAATTTTTTATTTAAATTGCTTTTTCTTTATTCCATTCAGCTTGAGTGATTTCCACTGCACTGTCTTCCATTTCATTGATCCATTATCCCATGTCATCTAACCTTCTATTGATTCTAACATTTTATATATATATGCTATTGTATTTTTCAGCTTGGTTCTTTATAGTTTTACATTTATTTGTTTGTTAAGCTCCTCATTGTTTTCATCCATTTTTCTCCTGGGTTAATTAAGCAACTTTATGATAATTACCTTGAACCTATTGAGTAGACTATATATCTCTGTTATTCAGTCACTCAGTTGTGTCTGACTCTTTGCAACCCCATGGACTGCAGGACACCAGGCTTCCCTGTCCTTCATCATCTTCCAGAGTTTGTTCAAACTCATGTCCATTGAGCCAGTGATGCCATCCAATCATTTTATCTTCTGTCATCCCCTTCTCCTTCTGCCTTCAGTCTTTCCCGCATCAGGGTCTTTTCCAGTGAATCAACTCTTCTCATCAAGTGGCTAAAGTATTGGAGCTTCGGCTTCAGCATCAGTCCTTCCAATGAATATTCAGGACTGATTTCTTTAGGATTGATTGGTTTGATCTCCTTGTAGTCCAAGTGACTGCCAAGAGTCTTCTCCAATGCCATAGTTCAGAAGCATCAATTCTTTGGTGCTCAGCCTTCTTCATGTTCCAACTCTCACATCCATACATGACTACTGGAAAAACCATAGCTTTGACTGTATGGATATATCTCTACTCTGTATATCTCTACTATGTTTAATTCTTCTTTTGAGGTTTTATCTTATTGCTTCTTTTAGAACATATTCCTTAGTCACTTCATTTTGTCGAATTCTTATACTAGGTAACTGGGTTACATTCCTTGATCTTGGAGAAGTGGTCTTATGTAGAAAGATGTCCTCTGGGGTCCACTGGCACGTTTCCTCTTGTAACCAGAGTTATAGGATCTAGGAGTGCCCCCTATGTTAGCTGAGAGTGCCCTTCTGTTGGCTGGACTGGTCATAGTAGGCACTTTAGTAGGTGAGACTGATCCCTGTTTTGGATGGCTACCAAGGCCTGCCTCATAAGTCGACTGCTGGCTACTAGTAGGCAGAGCCTGGTCCTGGTGCAGCTAGCTGTGGGGCCTGTGGGGCCATGGCTAGTGCCAACCCCAGGCCCTGTGTGGCTGTGGATGCAGGTCTTGACCACACCACATCTCTACCCTTTCTATTTTTCTCATTTTGGTTCCTTCTTTACACCTTTAGTTGTGGGAAATTTTTTCTGCTAGTCTTATGGTAGTTCTCAAGGATAATTCCTTTGTAACTAGCTGTATAATTAAGAGGTAATCTCAGTCTTCCTATTCTGCTATCTTGACTACTCTCCAAATATTCTCTATATACATATAATTTTGCCCAAGTGTTTATTTTGTTCTTTCCAATTTAGAAGTTTGCTCTGAATTTTCACTTGTGCAGTCTTTATGCAGAGAAATCTTGCCTGAACAAGTTCTGTTTTTTGATTTTATCATTATTTTTTGTGGACAAATATCTTTCTAGGTTTGAAAAGTTGCCATCATAAATCATAACTGGTAACAAATGCACACTTTATATTTGCAAGATTCCTATCATGTATATATGAAATATATATTTAAATATATTAATTGTTGTCATTTTTAAACATGTAAGCCTAAGCCCATTTATCCTTACATTAAACAAAATATTTACATTTTTCATTATATGTATATTTTTATTTCTTCCATGTTTTTATATGAAAATAATTTTGTTTTTATGCTAAATTATATTACTTTGTACAGAAATATTAATATAAAATTTTACTTACAATCCATATGAAATTATCCAATTTTATTTTATCATTTTTAATTTAGTTTTCATTTTATCATGACTATTCTGCTTTACCTTCTTACTGTCTAATTATTATAGCCTTGTACATTTTTTCAATTTTTCTAGGTCATTTAGATTTAGACTAATGTTTCTTAGAACATTCTAAACAAAGTTGATCTGTTAATTTGATATGAAATTTCCAAAAAAGAAAATTAATCCTATCTGGAAAATTTGTTTTAATTCATTTATTAAATATGAGGAACATTCAGATAATACAAGATGAACTATCAGAAGGAATTAAAATTCAGCCTGATAAGAGAGGCTTTACCATGAATGAATATTCATGCAAAAAAGCATGAATAAAATTAATGCTGACAAATAAATGCTGACAAAAAAATTCATCTCTTATCACATTGTCTATTATCCCACCTTGAATTATAGCAAGAGATGATTGCAGTTGCACTGGTCATGCCTCAGAAGTTAAGACATATCAATTCTAGCTCTTTAAGGAGTTTCAGCTTTACAAACAATGCCTCCTAAAGAGGTCTTCTATGTGTATTCAGCTGCTCAGTCGTGTCTGACTCCTTGCTACATGGACTGGGGCATGCCAGGCTCCTCTGCCCATGGAATTTTCCAGGCAAGAATACTGGAGTGGGTTGCCATTTCCTCCTCCAGGGTATCTTCCTGACCCAGGGACTGAACCCACATCTCTTGTGTCTCCTGCTTTGCCATGAGGATTCTTTACCTCTGAGCCACTAGGAAGTCCCAAAGATATCTCAGGAAAGATTTTCCCTCTACAAATGTTATTTCAGTTGGTTTAATAAAAAATCTATACGAAACAAATTTATATAATAAAAGCATTTGATTTTGTACAGAAAGAAGCCCCACATCATGAGAAGTTCAAAGACAGAAAGGTAGAAGGAGGTATATATATGCTTTCTTGAGTTACAAATGGAATAGGGGCCAGGTGCTTCCAAGGCTAGCAGGGTAATGAACAATAAGAAGAAAAGTAGATGTTAGGTAATTAGATGTAGCCCTTGTTATATATATATGTGGATCACACAGATAAAAATTATCTTTGGTTTGGCTATTCGAGGTTTTTTGTATTTCCATACAAACTGTGAAATTATTTGTTCTAGCTCTGTGACGAATACCATTGGTAGCTTGATAGGGATTGCATTGAATCTATAAATTGCTTTGGGTAGTATACTCATTTTCACTACATTGATTCTTCCAATCCATGAACATGGTATACTTCTCCATCTATTCGTGTCCTCTTTGATTTCTTTCATCAGTGTTTTATAGTTTTCTATATGTAGGTCTTTAGTTTCTTTAGGTAGATATATTCCTAAGTATTTTATTCTTTTCAATGCAATGGTGAATGGAGTTGTTTCCTTAATTTCTCTTTCTATTTTCTCATTATTAGTGTATAGGAATGTAAGGGGTTTCTGTGTGTTGATTTTATATCCTGCAAATTTACTATATTCATTGATTAGTTCTAGTAATTTTCTGGTGGAGTCTTTAGGGTTTTCTATGTAGAGGATCATGTCATCTGCAAACAGTGAGAGTTTTCCTTCTTCCTTTCCAGTTTGGATTCCTTTTATTTCTTTTTCTGCTTTGATTGCTGTGGCCAAAACTTCCAAAACTATGTTGAATAGTAATGGTGAAAGTGGGCACCCTTGTCTTGTTCCTGACTTTAGAGGAAATGCTTTCAATTTTTCACCATCGAGGATAACATTTGCTGTGGGTTTGTCATATATAGCTTTTATTATGTTGAAGTATGTTCCTTCTATTCCTGCTTTCTGGAGAGTTTTTATCATAAATGGATGCTGAATTTTGTCAAAGGCTTTCTCTGCATCTATTGAGATACTCATATGGTTTTTACTTTTCAATTTGTTAATGTGGTGTATTACATTGATTGATTTGCGGATATTGAAGAATCCTTGCATCCCTGGGATAAAGCCCACTTGGTCATGGTGTATGATCTTTTTAATGTGTTGTTGGATTCTGATTGCTAGAATTTTGTTAAGGATTTTTGCCTCTATGTTCATCAGTGATATTGGCCTGTAGTTTTCCTTTTTTGTGGCATCTTTGTCAGGTTTTGGTATTAGGGTGATGGTGGCCTCATAGAATGAGTTTGGAAGTTTACCTTCCTCTGAAATTTTCTGGAAGGGTTTGAGTAGGATAGGTGTTAGCTCTTCTCTAAATTTTTGGTAGAATTCAGCTGTGAAGCCATCTGGACCTGGACTTTTGTTTGCTGGAAGATTTCTGATTACAGTTCAATTTCCGTGCTTGTGATGGGTCTGTTAAGATTTTCTATTTCTTCCTGGTCCAATTATGGAAAGTTGTACTTTTCTATGAATTTGTCCATTTCTTCTACGTTGTCCATTTTATTGGCATATAATTGCTGATAGTAGTCTCTTATGATCCTTTGTATTTCTGTGTTGTTTGTTGTGATCTCTCCATTTTCATTTCTAATTTTATGGATTTGATTTTTCTCCCTTTGTTTCTTGATGAGTCTGGATAATGGTTTGTCAATTTTATTTATCCTTTCAAAGAACCAGCTTTTGGCTTTGCTGATTTTTGCTATGGTCTCTTTTGTTTCTTTTGCATTTATTTCTGCCCTAATTTTTAAGATTTCTTGCCTTCTACTAACCCTGGGGTTCTTCATTTCTTCCTTTTCTAGTTGCTTTAGGTGTACAGTTAGAAAAATGGAACTGGAGGAATCAACCTGCCTGACTTCAGGCTCTACTACAAAGCCACAGTCATCAAGACAGTACGGTACTGGCACAAAGACAGAAATATAGATCAATGGAACAAAATAGAAAGCCCAGAGATAAGCCCACGCACCTATGGACACCTTATCTTTGACAAAGGAGGCAGGAAAATACAATGGATTAAAGACAATCTCTTTAATAAGTGGTGCTGGGAAAACTGGTCAACCACTTGCAAAAGAATGAAGCTAGAACACTTTCTCACACCATACACAAAAATAAACTGAAAATGGATTAAAGATCTAAACGTAAGACCAGAAACTATAAAACTCCTAGAGGAGAACATAGGCAAAACACTCTCTGACATACATCACAGCAGGATCCTCTATGACCCACCTCCCAGAATATTGGAAATCAAAGCAAAAATAAACAATGGGGACCTAATAAACCTAAAAGCTTCTGCACAACAAAGGAAACTACAAGCAAAGTGAAAAGACAGACTTCAGAATGGGAGAAAATAATAGCAAATGAAGCAACTGACAAACAACTAATCTCAAAAATATACAAGCAACTCCTACAGCTCAATTCCAGAAAAATAAATGACCCAATTAAAAAGTGGGCCAAAGAACTAAATAGACATTTCTTCAAAGAAGACATACAGATGGCTAACAACCACATGAAAAGATGCTCAACATCGCTCATTATCAGAGAAATGCAAATCAAAACCACTATGAGGTACCATTTCACACCAGTCAGAATGGCTGCGATCCAACAGTCTACAAGCAATAAACGCTGGAGAGTATGTGGAGAAAAGGGAACCCTCTTACACTGTTGGTGGGAATGCAAACTAGTACAGCCACTAGGGAGAACAGTGTGGAGATTCCTTAAAAAACTGGAAATAGAACTGCCTTATGATCCAGCAATCCCACTGCTGGGCATACACACTGAGGAAATCAGAATTGAAAGAGACACGTGTACCCCAATGTTCATTGCAGCACTGTTTATAATAGCCAGGACATTGAAGCAACCTAGATGCCCATCATCAGATGAATGGATAAGAAAGCAGTGGTACATATACACAATGGAGTATTACTCAGCCATTAAAAAGAATGCATTTGAATCAGTTCTAATGAGGTGGAAGAAACTGGAGCCTATTATACAGAGTGAAGTAAGCCAGAAAGAAAAACACCAATACAGTATACTAACACATAAATATGAAATTTAGAAAGATGGTAACAATAACCCTGTATACGAGACAGCAAAAGAGATACTGATGTATAGAACAATTTTTTGGACTCTGTGGGAGAGGGAGAGGATAGGATGATTTGGGAGAATGGCATTGAAACATGTATAATATCATGTATGAAACGAGTCGCCAGGCCAGGTTCGATGCATGATACTGGATGCTTGGGGCTGGTGCACTGGGACGACCCAGAGGGATGGTATGGGGAGGGAGGTGGGAGGAGGGTTCAGGATGGGGAACACATGTATACCTGTGGCGGATTCATTTTGATATATGGCAAAACCAATACAATATTGTAAAGTTAAAAAATAAAATAAAATTAATTAAAAAAATTATCTTTAGTAATAATCCTCATTCTGGAAAATTTAAATTCTAGGTAGGTAAGGGCTGGTGGGTCAGAAGTTTCTCTTTTACCTACAGGATCCTGATTGCCTGTGGGCCAAGATAATCCACCTGCCAGGGTGGCACATTTGGAGGAGGTTTGTACGGAACTCCTTCAGGGAGAATTGACGGAATTGCCTTCCCCCTCTTTCATGCTAGTGCCTTAAACAAGTGGACATAAAAATTACTGTTCTTGTTTCACATTTGTCATGGCTGGCTCAGCCCGTCCTTATTCTGGAACACATTTCAAAAACAAAACCAAGTATAATTTATTCAATTCCTCATAAGAGTATATACTGCATAGGACCATATTAAATCAGTGTACCTTTTGTTTCAACTAACACCCATGCCTCTTCTCCATAATAACATGTCCTAGCTGAGTAGTAATAGAATGAAAGAACTGAAGGTCTGCTAAACTTGGCCTGCATGAACATAAAGGTGAATCCCTGCTGCCTTTTAAACAGAAAACACTAGTCTTCCTCAAACTGGATAATCTCCCTATCTTCTTTTGTCTTCAATGATTTGACATTTTTGAAGAATTAAAAGACACTCTGCAGAATCACCTTCATTTGTGTTTGTTTGATGCTTCTATTCCAACTGTGTTTTCTGAGATTCTATATTTTTCTATTTGGCATCGATTTATCACAGGCAAGGTTATTTTAACTCTGTATTTTTATATATTATTTAACTCTCTATATAACTCTATTTATATATATATAAATATATATATATAATTAAATATATATATATATATATATATATATAAAATATATATTATATCGGAGAAGGCAATGGCACCCCACTCCAGTACTCTTGCCTGGAAAATCCCATGGATGGAGGAGCCTGGTAGGCTGCAGTCCATGGGGTCGCTAAGAGTCGGACACGACTGTGTGACTCTCCTTTCACTTTTCACTTTCATGCATTGGAGAAAGAAATGGCAACCCACTCCAGTGTTCTTGCCTGGAGAATCCCAGGGACGGGGGAGCCTGGTGGGCTGCCGTCTATGAAGTCGCACAGAGTCGGACATGACTGAAGTGATTTAGCATAGCATATATTATATAACTCTATATATTATTTAACTGTCTCTATATATTTAACTCTATATATTTTTACTTCCCTTATTCTTGATGTTCTGGCATTTTCAGTCTTACTGACTATGGAGAGACTGCCCCTCTCAGGGCTAGCCAATTCTTAGATAGCAAAAGGCTTGCCTGGGAGGATTCCAGGCAAGTAGAGACCACTCCAAACTAGCCAACCCTAAACTGTTTCCTCTGCTTTGTCTTACCTTTTTCCAAGAAATCCTATTAAGGGAAATTTCCCTCACTCCTGCTTCTGTCTCCTAACCAGTATACTTTCACTGTGGCCCTGCATGGTACAGTATGATCCTTCTCTCAGAAATATAAGTAATCATCTTCTTTCAAAGGCATTGACCTGTGTCACTCAGTCACCTCCACAAACTAAAATACGGTGGATACAAATGAGACAGCTTCCTTATACATTGATTCAGATTAGAATTTTTGGTAAAAATTGCATAGAAGTGACATTTTCTTCTCAGCACACCATATCAGGAAGCATATGATATGTATTCTTCTAATTGCTAGTGATATTAATTGATGGGTTTAAGATGGGGTTGGCCACATTTTTAAATATAAAATTTTTTCTCTTTTAAAATTAATAAGTATCTTGTGTGGAGTCAATGAAAGATGCACACAGTCTTTTTCTTATCAGCTTTCATCTACCAGGTTAACTATTCATCAATGACTTTTGCCTGAGACAATTATTATGATGATCATGAATGGTGATCAAATATCATTCTTCATCTAATCTATCTAGGGAGATTGATTTTACTCTTCAATGTCTAGCAACATATGCTGACATGTATAAATCTATCCTCTGCTCCATATGGATAACATTAATTCTTATGTATTTATGCATCCATAATTTTAATTTACAACTTAAGCACATGTCATGTTGATTTGACTGAATTTCTTGGGCACTTTAAATTTTCACTTGTTGGATTATGATCTTTCTCTGGACATATATTTTTCCTTAAGCACATAACTGATGCAACCTATAGTAGTTAATGAGAATGGTTATAAAGTACATACAAATTATTTGGTACTCCCCCCTTCAAAAGTTCTAGTGAATGACATGTCAACTTTGTGAATGAAAGTTTTGTGATACTATTAATACTATCTCATGAACATGGCCAGGCACAACCCTCAGTGTTTTTTTCTGTTTCTAGTTGTTTGTTGTATATGATCACAGTGACCTTGAAATTCATGTCTTTAAAAAGGTAGAGACATACATTAGAAGAATCCTGTGTTCTTGAATCATCATTTGAGGTAAATGCAAATGAAACAGGAATGACGACAGTGGACTTTATGTGAAATTTAAAATTCTCTTGTCTGTTTCAACCATTGTACATTTCCAGAATTTTTTGTTGTTGCTACAGCAAAGAATAGACCCTTATTTGATATACTTCATTTACTTCACTTAATGTTGGGAATGAAATATTACTTCAAAGTAATATGTGAAAACTGAAAAGGTCCATATTGGCCAGCATAACAGATAACACAGAAAAAATATTTAATACTTAAAATTGGGGTGGGGGAGAGTTTTCCACATTAATTTGCACTGAGATAGGGCTGGCCAGAAGAGGTGAATAGTTAGAAAAGTACAAAGGAAGAATAAAAGTTCAGACTTCATGCTGTTTGTGACTTATGAGAGGAATAGTCTACAGTGCGTAAAAGTATATCTTGAATTACTACTTTTGAGAATAGCAACAGTTATTTACAAAGTATCCAGCTAAATAAGAACAAACTAGAGAAAACTGAATTCAGAATGTCTATTTAATTGTCAACCTAATGATATGCCAAATTGAACCTGACTTCTAGAGTAACTAGAGCTAATAAACTAAAATTTTTGCCAGGAATATTTTAGATGATATCACTAGAGAATGTAACAGTAGTTGGGCCCAATAGTATGGGCTTCTAACAAACAGATCTGAAATATTCAGGTCTTAGGTATGTGTTTAAGTAATGTGATAAATGGGCTTCCCTTGTGGCTCAGATGGTAAAGAATCCACCTGCAATGAGGGAGACCTAGCTTGGATCCCTGGGATGGGAAGATCCCCTGGAGGACAGCATGGCAACCCACTCCAGTATCCTCGCCTGGAGAATCCCCATAGACAAGAGAAGCCTTGCAGACTATGGTGCATGGTGTTGCAAAGAGTCGGATATGACCAAGAGACTAAGCACAACACAGCACAGCACAATGTGATAAACAGAATCATTTAGAGAACTTTGTTGAAAAATTAGCTAATCATGTTGTATTTAAAAGATATGGGGCTTCCCAGGTGGTGCTAGTGGTAAAGAACCCACCTGCCAATGCAAGAGACATAAGAGACATGGGTTCAATCACTGGGTCCAGAAGATCCCCTGGAAGAGGGCATGGCAACCCATGCCAGTATTCTTGCCTGAAGAATCCCATAGACAGGAGTTTGGTGGGCTACAGTCCATAGGGTCACAAGGAGTCAGACATGACAAGTGACATAGCACAAACACACACACACACACACATACTTTAAATATGTATGCTCTGTTATTACTCTGGCAATAACAGGATGAATAGGAAATATACAGGCTTTTTTATACAGGTGCATTTATTTTATTTGGCTTCCTAAGGGGCACAATGGTAAAGAATCCACCTGCCAATGCAGGAGACACAAAAGATGCAGGATCAATTTCTGGGTTGGGAAGATCCCCTCGAGTAGGAAATGGTAATCCGCTTCAGTATTCCTGCCTGGAAAATTCCATGGACAGAGGAGCCTAGCAGTCCATGGGTCACAAAGAGTCAGACCTGACTGAGCAACTGAGCATACACACACAAAATTCGTATGTTGAAATCCTAATGCCCATGTCACTGTGTTAGGAGGTGCATTATTGAGAAGTGAATAGGATATGATGGTGCCGCCTTCATGAATGAAGGTTAGTGCTCTTAAGAAAGAGGCTCTATAGAGATATCCAGCCCTTCCACCCTGTGTGGACACAAGAAGAAGGCACAGGCGACTATGAACAAGAATCCTCATCAGAACTCAATTTTTTTGAGTCTCGATCTTGTGCTTTCCAGCTTCTGAGCAGTAAAATTTTGCTGTTTATAAGGTACCTACTCTGTGGTATTATAACAGCCTGAACAGACTGTCATGCATAAAATCATAATGAACTTAGATCTAAGAAATAGATCTCAATACATCAATAAAGTGAGTGAGTAAATGGATCATAGACATTAGAATAAATAGAAGTAGAGAGGAAGGAAGTGGTAATAAAATTAATGTTAAAGCACCATGGGAGGATGCCTCAAATATAGGCTCCAATGATCCCTGCTCTTCAGATTCATATCATTGTGCAATCCCCACCTCTTGAATGTAGGTTGGGCATATTGACTCACTTCTAATAAACTGGTTATGAGATGTCATTTCTGAGCTTGATTACAAAAGACTGTAGCTTCTGACTTGGATCTCTAATTCTCTACTTGCTTACTCTGCAGAAAGTCAGTTGACACATGAGCTGAACTGTGGAGAGGCCCAACTGGCAAGGAAATGTCTCCAACCAGTAATAAATTGAGAACCTGAGACCTGCCAGCATGTGAGTGAGTTTGTGAGCTGTTTTTTCTATTTTTTTTTTCTCCCCAAATTGAGCTCTGATATGACTGCAGCCAGGAGCAACATATTGACTGAAGACTTATGAGAAATTCTGAGCTAATGACATTCAGGTTCTTGACCCTCAGAGAAAATGTGAGATAATAAACATTTCTTGTATTTAGCCTCTACATCTTGAGGTAATTTGTTCCACAGCATTAGTTAATGACTATAAATAACTTCCTTATTTTTATTCAAAGGTAATTTCTTATTTTTCAGGGCCTGATCACCAGAAAATAAAAGCCTGGGCCTCAGTGACATTTAAAACGATCACTTTATTCACTATTATAAATATCATCATAAAAGTACACTTTTCTTCATTTATCTAAATATACTAGGAGGATGGTATCAAATCATAGTTCAGAATTGTGATCTAATAAATGACTAAGCATCACTTAAAAAGTTGATCTTATAAGGTTCTGATTAAGTTAGTCTGAGTCAGTATATAAGAATCTGGATATTTCAAAATATTTCATGATGACTGTGCTGTAAAACCATGTTTAAAATGCAATGCTAAATTAATGTTTTATATTATTAATATAGTACATATAATACATAAGATCATTACAATATAACTGGAATCAACAATTATAAAGTCATATGGAATATATCATGCTGTGTTAAAACAGCTTTTCTTTTATAAAATAAGGCTCATAAAAGGTGTTTTCTGTTAGTTTCAATGTAATGCCTAAGTTTGTAGCAAAATGTTGCTAGTCCGAATCAATAAAGTAATATAACTGAACACCTATTAGTTTCTCCATTTGATCCCATAAAATCCTTCTTTCACATCCCAAATCCTTATGTTAGATATTTTACATTAAATTGGGATTTGGAGAAATAAATTTCACCCCAGCTTCTGCAGATAGAAAATGACAAAATTATGATTTGTATTTGGGTACATCTAATCCCAAATGTACTACATCTTGTGAACTATAGAGTACTATGCTTAGTGGTGTTAGGTACATGGTAAAACTATGAGCATCACAGGGTGAGGCTACTCAGATTTCCATTGTATTGATTGTGTCTTGAGGCAGAACTTGCCGGGTGAATTCATTATGAATCAAATTTATATTCACCTGGAGAGCTGCTAGATTTCTTCTTCTCAGGAAACCAAATTGTTTCTTAACCTAATATTATCTATCATTTCAAAACAAGGAAGAGAGAGCAAGGGAGAAATGCAGCTTTAAAACAAGAAACTGAAATATTTCAAATAATTACCTTCTGCCCATTTATCCACATATTTGGGGAGCATGCATTATGTGATGAAAATGAAATGATATGGCAGCAATGAAAATGTCTCATCAGATCTGCTGTGGGAAGGGAAATTGACAAAAAGCTCCTAGTTATGTTCTGAATCCACCATCATGTTAGCACTGAAGTCATTCTCTGCACAGGTTTCCCATGCTGCACTGGTGGTAAAAAAACAAAAAACAAACAAACAAACAAAACCCTACTGAAAATGTAGAAGATATAGGAGATGCAGGTACGATTTCTAGGTTGGGACAATCTCCTGGAGGAGGATCCAGTATTCTTGCCTAGAGAATCCCATGGACAGAGGAACCTAGTGGGCTACAGTCCATAGGGTGCAAAAAGTTGGATACAATTGAAGCAACCTAGCATGCACACACTTACATTCTGAACAGTCTGCTTAAAGCTAAAACTAAGAGCAACAGGTTGTGCTAATGAGAACCTATCCACATAAACTGTAAGAGACTCTGGCTACAGGACTCTTCATTAATGTGCTGAATCTTTTTTAGATCTGTGCTATAGTCTGAATGTCTTCCTACTAAACCCTTCTCTCCCACTCACCTCCACAGTGGTAATATGTGCACCATGGTTTGAAGTCTCTTCTTACCTCCTGTTGGTTCCTCCATTTTTTCTGTCAGAGGAATTTTATTCAAGAAATTCTTTGTCAGTCTAATTCAATTTGGATGTCTGCTTGTCAGAAGACCCTAACAATGCAAATGATGATACAAAAATACCAGTTAAGTGCGTGTCACTGAAGTGCAGTGCTTCAGATAAATAGATATCTATTTCAAAAGACACATGGGGACCTACATCAACATAGACAGTGGAGTTAGCTTGTTTCCATTAAATTTGACCAATATCCTGCTGAAGAACAAAATGAGAAATCTAGGGTTAAAAACAGAAAGAATCACTGCGAGCCTTAGGGGGGATCTTTGGTAGTTACCAAAAGTTGTTTTTTCCCTGTAGTTAAAAAAGCATATGCAAACAATCAGCAGGCTGATAGATTTGTATTTTCAGAAACATTTAAATGTTTAGCCAAGGCATATCTGTTATGGTATAATCATGACCTGGTTTTGAATAAACTGAGATCCTCTAAGCATGGAATAAGTAGGGATCCTGAACCTCTGAGCCATTGAATGGCACCTCCTGTCAAATCAGCAGTGGCATTAGGTTAGTAACAAAGTGTATGATAAATGTAATGTGCTTGAAATATCCTAAAATCATTCCTCACCCCCAGTTCATGGAAAAGTTGTTTCCATGAAACTAGTCCCTGCTGCCAAAAAGGTTGGGGACCACTGGATAGAGAACATTTGAAAGGATGCTTGTGAGAATGTTGACTCAGAGCTTGTAGATGTAGCCTGCTCATTCTCAATACGACACAGAACTTATGCCATAGTGGGAGATGCAGCAATAGGAGCTACACTGAGGAAATGCCCCCATCTCTTCTGGCTGCCAGGATGCATGCATGCATGCCAAGTTGCTTCAGTCATCTCCGACTCTGTGTGATCCTATGGGCCATAGCCAGCCAGGATCCTCTGTCCATGGGATTCTCCAGACCAGAATATTGGACTGGGTTGCCATGCCTCCTCCAGGGGATCTTCCTGGCCCAGGGATCGAACCTGCATGTCTTATGTCTCCTTCATTGTCAGGGAGGTTCTCTACCACTATTGCCACCTGGGAATCCACAAAGTAGAACTACCACTCATGCTAAGTCACTTCAGTTAATATAGTGACTCAGATTAAATCTCATCATAAATAGGACCTCTCAAGGAAGGACAACATTTAGACACTAACAGTACTAGAAGTACATCTGGGGTTAAATTTTGAGGACACTTAATCAAGAAGGACAGAATGTAAGATTGGATAAGCAGGAATGTATTGACTTGGCATTTTCTTGGATTAACATGCTTGCAAAAACCCTAGGCAGAGATGTAAACTCACTGCCAGTATAGTTTATTAAAGGCTGGAAAAATAAATGATCACTGCTCAATGAAGTGAAGATGACTGGATTACTCCAACAGAAGTTAGGACATGGAAATTGATATGCAAAAATGCACATTTCAGGATAAACCAGAAGACTTACCAGAGAATTACATTTTATTGAGGGTACAGAGGGCACACTAGTCACCAAGGCCCTCAGGAAACTGTGGGTAAGAAGGATATCAGCCTCACTGAAACCAGAAGGAACTGGCCTCACTGATACTTAAGAGGATGCTATGCCTTCATAGAAGAAAGAGATAGAGATAGCACTCATCTGACAGAAGATAGCAGATGGCAATTACCATAAAAAAGCCTACAAGGCATCTCATGATGAACATGGGGCAAGGAGGGATAAAACTGACAGGCAGCAACAACAACAGTAACAACAACAACAACAATAACTGCTTAATATATAGAAGCTAAAAAGATGAAAGAATGGAGGATTAAGGTGAAAAGCATAGTTTCTCCAATAAAAAGTTGCAGTCTCTATATTTAGTTGAACCAGTTTACAGATTTGGAGTATATTTACTAAAGATTTGTCCAGATCCCTAGAAGAAAGAACCCATATCTATGTGGCAGGTATATATCATGATGATTCTTACCCTAAGGGGATCTATGGACATTTACATAAGCAATTGTGCTCAGATAAGGAAACTACTCAGACATTTAGAAGACTACTAAATATAGAAACTGTATTAACACTGACACTTTGAAACATAAAATATCATAGTAACTCCCCTTCTCAGGGTGAGAGCTTACAGGGCCCAGGTAATAAATGAAGACTTGACTAATGCAATTTATAGAGGGTACAATGATTTTACCGACCTACCCAGTGATCATTATCCCAATCCATCTCTGTATAATTAAAATATTTGGCATCTTAAATAGCCTGATTTGGGTTGTTGGCTTATGGAATACTCCAGGTGGTGATCTCAGAAACAGTCTCTCACATAAGCTGAAATAATACATGAAAAAGAGTACTGCATCCATGACAGGACAATAGATTGGTAAAAGACATGAATACCTAAAAGATGTAGGTGTGTTCAGTTCAGTTCAGTTCAGTCACTCAGTTGTGTCTGACTCTTTGCAATCCCATTGACTGGAGCACACCAGGCCTCCCTGTCCATCACCAACTCCTGGAGATTACCCAAACTCATGTCCATTGAGTCAGTGATGTCATCCAACCAACTCAATTTCTGTTTTCCACTTTTCCTCCTGACTTCAATCTTTCCCAGCATCAGGATCTTTTCAAGATCATGGATCTTGAAAAGAGTCATGGATCCTGACTCCATGCAAGTCAGTTATTCCAATCGGGTGTCCAAAGTATTGGAGTTTCAGCATCAGTCCTTCCAGTGAATATTCAGGACTGAATTATTCAGTCCTACAGGATGGACTGGTTGGATCTAATTGCAGTCCAAGGGACTCTAAAGAGTCTTCTCCAAGAGCACAGTTCAAAAGCATCAATTCTTCAGCACTCAGCTTTCTTTATAATCCAACTCTCACATGCATACTTGACTACTGGAAAAAACATAGCTTTGACTAGATGGACATATTTTGCGAAGTAATGTTTCTGTTTTTTAATATGTTGCCTGTGAAAAGAAGAGAAGTGAAAAGCAAAGGAGAAAGGGAAAGATACACCCATTTGAATGCAGAGTTCCAAAGAATAGCAAGGAGAGATAAGAAAATCTTCCTCAGTGATCAATGTAAGAAATAGAGGAAAACAATAGAATGGGAAAGACTAGAGATCTCTTCAAGAAAATTAGAGATACCAAGGGAACATTTCATGCAAAGATGGGCTCCATAAAGGACATAAATGGTATGGACTTAACAGAAGCAGAAGATATTAAGAAGAGGTGGCAAGAATACACAGAAGAACTGTACAAAAAGATCTTCAGGACCCAAATTATTACAAAGGTGTGATCACTCACACTCACCTAGATCTGGACATCCTGGAATGTGAAGTCAGGTGGGCCTTAGGAAGCATCACTATGAACAAAGCTAGTGGAGGTGATGGAATTCCAGTTGAGCTATTTCAAATCCTAAAAGATGATTCTATAAAAGTGCTGCACTCAATATGTCAGCAAATTTGGAAAACTCAGCAGTGGCCATAGGACTGGAAAAGGTCAGTTTTCATTCTAACCTGAAAGAAAGGTAATGAGAAAGAATGCTCAAACTGACACACAACTGTACTCATCTCACACGCTAGTAAAGTAATGCTCAAAATTCTTCAAGCCAGGCTTCAGCAATATGTGAACCATGAACTTCGAGATGTCCACGCTGGTTTTAGAAAAAGCAGAGGAACCAGAGAACAAATTGCCAACATCCGCTGGATCATTGAAAAAGCAAGAGAGTTCCAAACAAACATCTGTTTCTGCTTTATTGACTATGCCAAAGCCTTTGAGCGTGTGGATCACAATAAATTGTAGAAAATTCTGAAAGAGATGGGAATACAAGACCACCTGGTCTGCCTTTTGAGAAGCTTGTATGCAGGTCAGGAAGCAGCAGTTAGAACTGGACATGGAACAATAGACTAGTTCCAAATAGACAATAGACTAGTTCCAAATAGGAAAAGGAGTACGTCAAAACTGTATATTGTCACCCTGTTTATTTAACCTATATGCAGAGTACATCATGAGAAACGCTGGACTGGATGAAGCACAAGCTGGAATCAAGATTGCCAGGAGAAATATCAATAACCTCAGATATGCAGATGACACCACCCTTATGGCAGAAAGTGAAGAGGAACTAAAAAGCCTCTTGATGAAAGTGAAAGAGGAGAGTGAAAAAGTTGGCTTAAAGCTCAACATTCAGAAAACTAAGATCATGGCATCCGGTCCCATCACTTCAGGGGAAATAGTTAGGGAAACAGTGGGAACAGTGGCTGACTTTATTTTTCTGGGCTCCAAATCACTGCAGATAGTGATTGCAGCCATGAAGTTAAAAGATGCTTACTCCTTGGAAGGAAAGTTATGACCAACCTGGACAGCATATCAAAAAGCAGAGACATTACTTTGCCAACAAAGTCCATAGTCAAAGCTATGGTTTTTCCTGTAGTCATGTATTGATGTGAGAGTTGGACTATAAAGAAAGCTGAGCGCAGAAGAATTGATGCTTTTGAACTATGGTGTTGGAGAAGACTCTTGAGAGTCCCTTGGACTGCAAGGAGATCCAACCAGTCAATCCTAAAGGAGATTAGTCCTGGGTGTTCATTGGAGGGACTGATGCTGAAGCTGAAACTCCAGTACTTTGGCCACCTGATGCAGAAAGCTGACTCATCTGAAAAGACCCTGATGGTGGGAAAGATTGAAGGCAGGAGGATAAGTGGATGATAGAGGATGAGATGGTTGGATGGCATCACGGACGCAATGGACATGGGTTTTGGTGGACTCTGGGAGTTGGTGATGGACAGGGAGGCCCGGCATGCTGCAGATCATGGGGTCTCAAAGAGTCAGACACAACTGAGCGACTGAACTATACTGAACTACATTGGTCATAACTTTTCTTCCAAGGAACAACCATCTTTTAATTTCATGGCTGCAGTCACCATCTACAGTGATTTTGGAGCTGAAAAAAATAAAGTCTCTCACTATTTCCATTGTTTCCCCATCTATTTGCCATGTAGTTATGGGACCAGGTGCCATGATCTTTGTTTCTATAAAGTTAAGCTTTAAGCCAACATTTTCACTCCCCTCTTTAACTTTCATCAAGAGGCTCTTTAGTTCTTCTTCACTTTCTGCCATAAGGGTAGTGTCATCTGCATATCTGAGGTTATTTACATTTCACCTGGCAATCTTGATTCCATCTTGTGCTTCATCCAGTCCAGAATTTCTCATGATGTACTCTGCATATAAGTTAAACAAGCAGGGTGACAATATACAGTCTTGATGTACTCCTTTCCTGATTTGGAACCAGTCTTTGTTCCATGTCCAGTTCTAACTGTTGCTTCTTGACCTGCATACAGATTTCCCAGGAGGCAGGTCAGATGGTCTGGTATTCCCATCTCTTGAAGAATTTTCCACAGTTTGTGTGATCCACACTATCAAAGGCTTTGGCATAGTCAATAAAGCAGAAGTAGATGTTCTTCAGGAACTCTCTTGCCTTTTTATTGATCCAACAGATGCTGGCAATTTGATCTCTGGTTCCTCAGCCTTTTCTAAATCCAGCTTGAACATCCGGAAGTTCACAGTTCGTGTACTCTTGAAGCCTGCTTGGAGAATTTTGAGCATTACTTTGCTAGTGTGTGAGGTAAGTGCAATTGTGCTCTAGTTTGTGCGTTCTTTGGCATTGTCTTTCTTTGGGGTTGGAATGAAAACTTAAATGTGGTCCACTGGAGAAGGGAATGGCAAACCACTTCAGTATTCTTGCCTTGAGATCCCCATGAACAGTATCAAAAAGCAAAAAGATAGGAATACTGAAAGATGAACTCCCCAGGTCAGTAGGTACCCAATATGCTACTGGAGATCAGTGAAGAAATAACTCCAGAAAGAATAAAGAGACAGATCTAAAGCAAAAACAACACCCGTTGTGGATGTGACTGGTGATGGAAGTAAAATCTGATGCTGCAATGTCTGGAATGTTAGGTCCATGAATCAAAGCAAATTGGAAATAGTCAAACAGGAGATAGCAAGAGTAAAAGTCGACATTTTAGGATCAGTTATCTAAAATGGGCTGGAATGGTTGAATTTAACTCAGATGACCATTGTACGTACTACTGTGGGCAAGAATTCCTTAGAAGAAACAGAGTAGCCATCATAGCCAACAAGAGAATCCGAAATGCAGTACTTGGATGCAATCTCAAAAATGACAGAATGTTCTCTGTTCATTTCCAAGGCAAACCATACAATATCACAGTAAACCAAGTCTATTCCCTGACCAGTAATGCTGAAGAAGCTGAATTTGAATGGCTCTATGAAGACATTCAAGACCTTCTGTAACTAACACCCAAAAAAGATGTACTTTTCATTATAGGGGACAGGAATGCAAAAGTAAGAAGTCAAGAAACACCTGGAGTAACAGGCAAATTTCACCTTGGAGTATGGAATGAAGCAGGGCAAAGGCTAACAGAGTTTTGCCAAGAGAACACACTGGTCATAGCAAACACCCTCTTCCAACAACAGAAGAGAAGACTCTACATATGGACATCACCAGATGGTCAATGCAGAAATCAGATTGATTATAGTCTTTGCAGCCAAAGATGGAGAATCTCTATACAGTCAGCAAAAACCAGACCTGGAGCTGACTGTTGCTCAGATCATGAACTCTTTATTGCTAAATTCAGACTTGAAGAAAGTAAGGAAAACCACTAGACCATTCAGTTAGGGGTTTTAGTCTCTATTATATCCCAATTTCAGAGAAGGCAAGGGCACCCCACTCCAGTACTCTTGCCTGGAAAATCCCATGGATGGAGGAGCCTGGAAGGCTGCAGTCCATGGGGTTGCTGAGGGTCGGACATGACTGAGTGACTTCACTTTCACTTTTCACATTCATGCATTGGAGAAGAAAATGGCAACCCACTCCAGTGTTCTTGCCTGGAGAATCCCAGGGACAGGGGAGCCTGGTGGGCTGCCATCTATGGGGTCGCACAGAGTCGGACACAACTGAAGTGACTTAGCAGCATATCCCAATTTAACTAACTAGTCTTGTCCTTCCAGAAGCTGGATAAAAACTTATAAAATGTTTATAGACTACTGAAACCTTGACTAAGTCATACACTTATTACAGCTACAGGGTTAAATATGTCATATTTGCTAGAGATGATTATTAAAACTTCATATTTAAGATATGTGGACACTGGTTTGACAAATGTATTCTTCTCCATTTTAGTGTGAAACGAGTATAAAAAACTGCAGTCATGTGAGATAGTCCACCATATCCATTTACAGTTTTGCCTCACTGCTATGTTAATATTTCCATTCTCCATGATTATACATTTAAGAGAGATCAAGACATTCCACAGGACCACCTACACATCCCACAGAACCTCAAACGGGTCCATCACATCAATGACATCATGCTGATTGGACATTATGAGAAAGAAACATGACAGACCTTTAAACACATATTCTCCAGATGGTGAGACATGTAATCTATGAAGATTCACAGATCATGGAAAAGTTCATGGACCTAAACCTTTTCAGTTTAGGACTACTGAGCTGCCCTATTTCCTAGGTGACACAGAATTCAATGTTATGCAGGGCCAGGTTTAAGATGAAGCTTCATAGTAGGCTGAAACAGTGCAAGCAACCCTGATCCTCAGCCATGTGTTTTGGCAGATCCTATGGCGTTGGAGGTTTCAGTGGTTGGAAAAGATACAATATGGAGCTTAGAGTTAGTCCTACAGGTTGAGTTTAAATGCAAGGCCTCTGGGATACTGGAACAAGATCATTCATCACAGAAGAGTATTACACAGTTTGTAAAGTAGCTCTTGTCAGATATTGAACTCTTCTGGAATATACAAAACTCTTGACCATGGGAGATCAAATAGTGTTGTTTCTGAAATTACCTGTTTTGGGGTGGATTCTGTTAATCTGCCAAATTGCATAGTAAGATGAACCTGGAAGTAATCCATTATATCACTAAAATGGCACATTAATCCCAAGGAGGACCAAAGTGAACAAATTAGCTTCATGAATATATAGCCCAGACAACTCTGTCACCCACCATAAGTGCAGCAATATCCCTCCCTCAGCTTAGAGCTATAGATGTTGGGATAAGAGGGTAGGGTATACAACCAGCTGAAGGAGGAAGGAATTATCTGACTTTTGATTATGTTTTGTTCACACTACACCCTCATACAAGCTGAAAAATGACCAATGATTTCATTATAGGTACATTCAGACATTTTCTTAAAAGAGAATGGAGAGGGAACATCTGAATGAGAAAAGTTATAAGAAGTCTATTTGATCATTTACATTGTTTGAAAAGAAAGTGGCCCAAAGGGAGAATATATAAATTCTTAGGTATTGACTAGTATCCTGGGTTTTTGGTTGGGAGTTTGTAAAAAAAAAAGTATTGAAGATCAGAGAAAAGCCAATCATGGTAGAAAAATCACAGGGATGGATTGATGACAACTACAATGAAATGTTATGATTATTTTATCACACATTAATACCCACCAAGAAGCATTTACCAATGAAGAAGCATTGAATATGCCATATACACATGATTTAATCAGTTAACAGCAGTCACTTAATCATTGCCCATTCTGGAATGGGACTGATGGGCACACACAAAAAAAGTGACCATAATGACAATGATGGAAGGTATGCATAAGTCTAGAAGGATAGATTCTTACTTTCCAAGGCCAATTTTTATACTGCTGCCTATGAATGTCTAACTTCATAGCAGAGATGGTGATGGAATGGGCTTTGGATATACTCCTTGTATATAACTCACATAACTCACCATCCAGATACAGCCTGCTTCACAGAATGCTGGAATTTTTTGTAAAGGCACACCCGGAGCTCCCTCTCAGAGGCAGTTCTTCCAGGTGAAGTATATGCATTAAATTAGAGACTTCCATATGGGTTTGTGACCCTAAATGAAAGAATATGTGACTCTGAGAATCAACGGGTAAAACATTAGTGGAGTTCTTACTATCATACCAAATGGTCCACTGGGATCTGGGTGTATCTGTCCATTAAAATCAGCGCTCTGTGGATTTGTTAGTCCTACTCCACAAATCAGGTACTGACTTGCGTCAGGTCAGCTAACGTGAAAAGCTAGTGGAGCTGATGGAATTCCAGCTGAGCCTTTTCAGTTCTAAAAGATGAGGCTGTTAAAGTGCTGCACTCAATATGCCAGAAAAGTTGGAAAACTCAGCAGTGGTCACAGGGCTGGAAAAGTTCAGTTTCCATTCCAATCCCAAAGAAAGGCCATGCCAAAGAAGGCACAAACTACTGTGCACAATGTTATGTGCACATTATGTTATGTGCACAAACCTAGACAGCATATTTAAAAGCAGAGACATCGCTTTGCCGACAAAGGTCCTTACAGTCAAAGCTACTGTTTTTCCAGTAATCATGTACAGACATGAGAGTTGGATCATAAAGAAGGCTAAGTGCTGAAGAACTGATGTTTTTGAAATGTGATACTGGACAAGATCCTGAGGTTCCCTTGGATAGCAAGGAGATCAAACCAGTCAATCTAAAGGAAATCAATTTTAAACATTCATTGGAAAGACTGATGCTGAAGCTAAAGCTCCAATACTTTGGCCACCTTGTGTGAAGAATCAACTCATTGGAAAAGACCCTGATTCTGGGAAAGATTGAGCACAGTAGGAGAAAGGGGAAACAAAGGATGAGATGGTTGGATGGCATCACTGAATTAATGAAGATGAGTTTGAGTAAACTCTGGGAGTTAGTGAAGGATATGGCACGAAATTAAGCATGGACTGGCATAGGGTCAGTCATCCATAAGGTTGAAGAGTTGGATATGACTAAGTGACTGAAGAACAGCAGCAATATGCAAAAGAATCAAGCTGGATTTTTCTTTCACACTACGCACAAAAACAAATCCAAAACAGATTAAAGGCTTAAATGTAATATCTGAAACCATAAAAGTTCTAGGAAAAAACATAGGCATTATGCTCTTTCATGTTAGTCTTAGTTTTGTTTTTTTTTTTTGCTAAGCCTTCTCAGGAAAGGGAAACAAAGGTAAAAGTATATAGATGGAACTACTTAAAACTAAAATAAAGAAAATCATCAACAAAATGAAAAGGCAACCTACTAAATGGGAGAAGATGTCTGCAAACAATATGTACAATAAAGGGTTAATATCCAAACTATCCAAAGAAGTCATAGTCAGTCAGTTCAGTCAGTGCAGTCCCTCAGTCGTGTCTGACTCATTGTGACCCCATGAATCATAGGACTCCAAGCCTCTATCACCAACTCCCAGAGTTCACTCAAACTCATGTCCATCGAGTTGGTGATGCCATCCAGCCATCTCATCCTCTGTCATCCACTTATTCTCCTGCCCCCAATCCCTCTCAGCATCAGAGTCTTTTCCAATGAGTCAACTCTTCGAATGAGGTGGCCAAAGTACTGGAGTTTCAGCTTTAGCATCAGTCCTTCCAAAGAAATCCCAGGGCTGATCTCCTTTAGAATGGACTGGTTGGATCTCCTTGCAGTCCAAGGGACTCTCAAGAGTCTTCTCCAACACCACAGTTCAAAAGCATCAATTCTTTGGTGCTCAACTTTCTTCACAGTCCAACTCTCACATCCATACATGACCACAGGAAAAACCATAGCCTTGACTAGATGAACCTTTGTTGGCAAAGTCATGTCTCTGCTTTTGAATATGCTATCTAGGTTGGTCAGACTTTCCTTCCAAGGAGTAAGCGTCTTTTAATTTCATGGCTGCAGTCACCATCTTCAGTGATTTTAGAGCCCAGAAAAATAAAGTCTGACACTGTTTCCACTGTTTCCCGAACTACTTGCCTTGAAGTGATGGGACCAGATGCCATGATCTTTGTTTTCTGAATGTTGAGCTTTAAGCCAACTTTTCACTCTCCTCTTTCACTTTCATCAGGAGGCTTTTTAGTTCCTCTTCACTTTCTGCCATAAGGGTGGTGTCATCTGCATATCTGAGGTTATTGATGTTTCTCCCGGCAATCTTGATTCCAGCTTGTGCTTCTTCCAGCCCAGAGTTTCTCATGATGTACTCTGCATAGAAGTTAAACAAGCAGGTCATAACCCAATGTCAAAAAACCAAACATTCCAATTAAATGGACAGACGGTGTGAATAGACATCTTTTCAAAGAAGACCTACAAATGACCAATGGACACATGAAAAAATGCTGAAAATCACTTATTGTCAGGGAAATGAAAATCAAAACCTTAATGAGATATCAACTCACACTTGTCAGAACAGCTATTATCATAAGTGTTGGTTCAGTTCAGTTCAGTCACTCAGTCGTGTCCGACTCTGCGACCCCATGAATCGCAGTACGCCAGGTCTCCCTGTCTATCATCAACTCCCGGAGTTCACCCAGACTCATGTCCATCGAGTCAGTGATGCCATCCAGCCATCTCATCCTCTGTTGTCCCCTTCTCCTCTTGCCCTCAATCCCTCCCAGCATCAGAGTCTTTTCCAATGAGTCAGCTCTTCACATGAGGTGGCCAAAGTAATGGAGTTTCAGCTTCAGCATCACTCCTTCCAAAGAAATCCCAGGGCTGATCTCCTTCAAAATGGACTGGTTGGATCTCCTTGCAGTCCAAGGGACTCTCAAGAGTCTTCTCCAACACCACACTTCAAAAGCATCAATTCTTCGGCACTCAGCCTTCTTCACAGTCCAACTCTCACATCCATACAGGGAACACTTGTGCACTATTGATGAGGGTATAAACTGGTGAGATCACTATGGAAAATTGTATGAAGATTCCTCCAAAAGTTAAAAATAGAACTACAATATAATCCAGCAATATGATCCAAAACTCCTGGATATTTATGCAAAGAAAATGAAGCACTAATTCAAAAGGATATATGCACTCTTATGTTCAGGGCAACATGATTTGTATTAGCCAAGATATGGAAGAACCTAAATGTCCATAGATGAGTGGACAAAAAATATATGGTAAATAGATATAAAGGAATATTGCCCAGCCATTAAAAAAAACATTTTTAATCAGTATCCCTTTATTGAATAAGCCCATATTTTTTCCTGCTGACACAAAAAAACATTTTTAAACTCTACTTGTTATTTTATATTGGAGTAGAGTTGATTTACAGTGTTGTGTTAGTTTCAGGTGTACAGAAAAGTGATTCACTAATATATGTACCTGCAAAAATGAATAAGATCTAGCCATTTGTTACAAAATGAAATGGACCTCGAGGTTATTACGCTAAGTGAGCTAAGTCAGACAGAGGAAGAAAAAACTGTATGATTTCACTTGAATGTAGAATCTAAAAACAAAAACAAAAAAATGAACAAACAATGAAACAGAAACATAATTACTGATGCAGAGAATAAACAGGAGGTTGCAAGAGGGAAAAAGAATGGAGAAAGAGCAATCAGTGCAGTCGCTCAGTCGTGTCCAAATCTTTGCGACCTCATAGACTGCAGCACTCCAGGCCTCCCTGTCCACCACCAACTCCCAGAGTTTACCCAAACTCATGTCCATTGAGTCGGTGATGCCATCCCATCATCTCACCCTCTGTCGTCCCCTTCTCCTCCCACCTTCAATCTTTCCCAGCATAAGGGTTTTTTTTTTTCCATTGAGTCAGCTCTTTGCATCAGGTGGCCAAAGTACCTTCAACATCAGTCCTTCCAATGAACACTCAGGACTGATCCCTTTTAGGAAGGACTGGTTGGATCTCCTTGCAGTCCAAGGGACTCTCAAGAGTCTTCTCCAATACCACAGTTCAAAAGCACCAATTCTTCAGCATTCAGCTTTCTTTATAGTCCAACTCTCACATCCATACATGATTACAGGAAAAAACCATAGCTTTGACTAGACGGACATTTGTTGGCAAAGTAATGTCTCTGCTTTTTAACATGCTGTTTAGGTTGGTCATAACCTTCCTTCCAAGGAGTAAGAGTCTTTTAATTTCATGGCTGCAGTCACCATCTGCAGTGATTTTGGAGCCCCCCCCCCAAATAGAGTCTGCCACTGTTTCCACTGTTCCTGCAACTATTTTCCATGAAGTGATGGGACCGGATGCCATGATCTTAGTTTTCTGAATGTTGAGCTTTAAGCCAAATTTTTCACTCTCCTCTTTCACTTTCATCAAGAGGCTCTTTAGTTCTTCTTAACTTTTTGTCATAAGGGTGGTGTCACCTGCATATCTGAGGTTATTGATATTTCTCCCGGCAATCTTGATTCCAGCTTGTGCTTCATCCAGCCCAGTGTTTCTTATGATGTACTCTGCATATAAGTTGAACAAGCAAGTTGAAAGTACACAGCCTTGACATACTCCTTTTCCTATTTGGAACCAGTCTGTTGTTCCATGTCTAGTTCTAACTGCTGCTTCCTGACCTACATACATATTTCTCAGGAGGCAGGTCAGGTAGTCTGGTATTCCCATATCTTCCAGAATTTTCTACAGTTTATTATGATCCACACTGTCAAAGGCTTTGGCATAGTCAATAAAGCAGTAATAGATGTTTTTCTGGAACTCTCTTGCTTTTTCCATGATCCAGCGGATGTTGGCAATTTGATCTCTGGTTCCTATGCCCTTTATAAAATCAGCTTTAACATCCGGAAGGTCACGGTTCATGTATTGTTGAAGTCTGGCTTGGAGAATTCTGAGCATGACTTTACTAGAATGTTAAATGAGTGCAATTGTGAGGTATTTTGATTTTCTTTGGCATTGCCTTCCTTAGGGGTTGGAATGAAAACTGACCTTTTCCAGTCCTGTGGCCACTGATGAGTTTTCCATAGTTGCTGGCATATTGAGTGAAGCTCTTTCACAGCATCATCTTTTAGGATTTAAAATAGCTCAACTTGAATTCCATCACCTCCACTAGCTTTGTTTGTAATGATGCTTCCTAAGGACCACCTGACTTCACATTCCAGGATGTTTGGCTGTAGGTGAGTGATTACACTATCCTGATTATCTGGGTCGTGAAGATCTTTTTTGTATAGTTCTGTGTATTCTTGCCACCTCTTCCTAATATCTTCTGCTTCTGTTATGTCCATTCCATATCTGTCCTGTATTGTGTTCATCTTTGCATGAAATGTTCCCTTGGTATCTCTAATTGTCTTGAAGAGATTCTAGTCTTTCCCATTCTATTGTTTTCCTCTATTTCTTTGCACTTATCACTGAGGAAGGCCTTCGTACCTCTCCTCGATGTTCTTTGGAACTCTGCATTCAAATGGGTTTATTTTTCCTTTTTCTCCTTCGCTTTTCACTTCTTTTCTTTTCACTGCTGTTTGTAAGGCCTCCTCAGACAGCCATTTTTCTTTTTTGCATTTCTTTTTCTTGGGAATGGTCTTGATCCCTGTCTCCTGTACAATGTCATGAACCTCCATCCATAGTTCATCAAGCACTCTGTCTATCACATCTAGTCCCTTAAATGTTTCTCACTTTCACTGTATAATCATAAGGGAGTTGATTTAGGTCCTTTGTGAGTGGTCTAGAGGTTTTCCCTACTTTCTTCAATTTCACTCTCTATTTGGCAATAAAGAGTTCATGATCTGAGCTATAGTCAGCTCCTGGTCTTGTTTTTGTTGACTGTATAGAGCTTCTCCACCTTTGGCTGCAAAGAATATAATAGGAAAGGGCCATTAAGAGGTACAAACCTTACGTTATTAATTAAAAAGAGTCACAGGTATGAAATGTACATTTTGGGAAATATATTCAAAAATTACAAAATATCTTTTACGCTGATAGATGACAGACTTATTATGGTGATCATTTTGAAATATATAGAACTATCAAATTATCATGTTGTATAATAAGAACTAACATGGTCTTGTAGGAATAATATACTTGAAAAAGATAGAAACTTGCAGAAAAAGATTAGATTTGTATTTACCAGAGGTAGGAGTTGAGGGGAAAAGGAGTTGGGTGAAAACAGTCAAAAGGTATAAACTTCCAGTTATATAAATAAGTACTAGAGATACAACATACAATATAATTAATACTGTTGCATGTTATCTATGAAACTTGTTAAGATAGTAAATCCAAAATTTTTTTCTATTTAATTTTATATCTATTATATATGAAATGATGGATGTTCACTAAATGTTATGATAATCACTTCATAATTTATGTAAATCAAATCATCATGCTGCAAACCTAAACTCATGCAGTGCTGTATGTCAATTATACCTGAACAAAACTAGAAGAAAAAAAATGGAGGAGGGAGGATGATTACTGCTTTCAATCCCGAAATCAAGTACCATGATAGGGTTTACAGTCCTTCCCACCCATTTCTCTCTTATGAAATTTCTCTCAGGGAAAGAAGTGCACAGGAATCAAGGAGGAGCTGCTCTCTAAACCCATGTGAAGAAATAGACCCCTGTGGCACAAAATATGGACTGTGGCAGGCATAATAAACAGTACTCAGATCTCCTGCTCCTGCAGTGTAATTGACTGCTGCTCCCAGGTTCTGCTCTCTGAATCTAGCAGTGTATTTGCATTAGACCAGGTTCTCCTAGGCTGTTTCTAGCCAGTGACTAAATGCAACAAGGATACAGATATGGGTTCATTTCTACAAGATATAAGACTCTTCTGATTGGTGGCTTTGACTGAAAATTTCTAATAATCATACTGCACTCTGAGACTCTTTCTATCCAACCACTAGATTTCCTCTCTCCCACAGAGGGGTCAAACTTGCATTGCAGTCTAAAATCTCTGCCCATCTTCACTTTCCCTCATGGGTATTTCTCACAGTGTAATCTCCTCCATGTCAAGCATCTGCTTCTCCAAAACCCAAACTACACAAATGAGAGTCTTACTCTAAAGAGACCACATTTATTGTCATAATGTCCTTATTACTCTCTATATAAAGCTAGTCATGGAGAAGAGTACTTCAAAATTAGTTTAGTATAAATAAAATAAATATTAACAAATAGAGAATACCATGACCTTTTTTTCCCCCTGCTCTCTTATTTACCTTAAAGTAGATTGGTGTTTTCTTAATAATAGGTGTATAACATTAAAAAAAAAAAAAAAAAAAACACAGCTTTGTTTCTTGATTGCACTTCTAAAGTTTCTTTCAGTATATTGATTATGATTTGTTATTTACTTGATCTGAATGCCATCAACAGTCATCATTTAACCTTGAAGTATTAAATTAAATATTATGTGCATGTATTAACCTCAATGTCATAAGTGTATGATATTTTAAATAAACATAACTTGTTTGACATGATACAAATATTATTAGAGGAAAAATTATTGTCACAAAATGATAAGAAAAAAAGAATGTATTTTGTGTGGATACATATATATTAGATTCTACTATTATCCTTCAAAACACAGTATCCTAAAGTCTGTTCTTTTAATGCTTTATGTCCTTGATTCAATTACTCTTTGGACTGCATAATATTTTTGTTTTGAATTGGCTGACAGTTGGCAGAATAAGAAAAGAGTTGTCAAATAAAAAAGTAAAATGTTTAGCAATGCAGTTGGATCCAGTAATATTTATAATCATAGGCTTAAATGTTTCTAGGTGTTTCTGTGTCTCCTTTCTCTTTAATTCTCTGAAAAGTTTTTTCGTTTCTTCCTCACTGAATACTGTCTTTAATCTCATGCTGCCAAAGTCCTGAGATGTATATTTTAATATTTCTTCCACTTAAGATTTTTGAAGAATTGAGCTTGAAAAATTATAGAAATGTGCTCTGGTTATTTTATCTTATACCAGAACATTCTCCTGAACCAAGAACTTGCAGCTAATGGGACTATAGTAAAATATCAAGGATTTTTCTAGGACTACACTTAGAGTAAAAGTAAGAATAGGACCTGGTAAAAGTGACTATTTTAGGAATAAAGCAAGAAGCTATTTATTTAAAAAATATTGTCCACTCTATTCTGCAATTTATGTATTTCAGTGAAAGTGAAAGTCGCTTAGTCCTGTCCGACTCTTTGTGACCCCCTGGATGATACAGTCCATGGAATTCTCCAGTCCAGAATACTGGAGTGGGTAGCCATGAAATTAAAAGACACTTAACTCCTTGGAAGAAAAGTTATGACCAACTCAGCAGTGGCCACAGGACTGGAAAAGGTCAGTTTTCATTCCAATCCCAAAGAAAGGCAATGCCAAAGAATGCTCAAACTACCACACAATTGCGCTCATCTCACACACTAGTAAAGTAATGCTTAAAATTCTCCAAGCCAGGCTCCAGCAATATGTGAACCCTGAACTTCCTGATGTCCAAGCTGGTTTTAGAAAAGGCAGAGGAACCAGAGATCAAATTGCCAACATCCGCTGGATCATGGAAAAAGCAAGAGAGTTCCAGAAAAACATCTATTTCTGCTTTATTGACTATGCCAAAGCCTTTGACTGTGTGGATCACAATAAACTGTGGAAAATACTGAAAGAGATGGGAATACTAGACCATCTGATCTGCCTCTTGAGAAATCTGTATGCAGGTCAGGAAGCAACAGTTAGAACTAGACATAGAACAACAGACTGGTTTCAAATAGGAAAAGGAGTTTGTCAAGGCTGTATATGGTCACCCTGTTTATTTAACTTATATGCAGAGTACATCATGAGAAACGATGGACTGGAAGAAACACAAGCTGGAACTAAGATTGGCGGGAGAAATATCAATAACCTCAGATATGCAGATGATACCACCCTTATGGCAGAAAGTGAAGAGGAACTAAAAAGCCTCTTGATGAAGGTGAAAGTAGAGAATGAAAAAGTTGGCTTAAAGCTCAACATTCAGAAAATGAAGATCATGGCATCCGGTCCCATCACTTCATGGTAAATAGATGGGGAAACAATGGAAACAGTGTCAGACTTTATTTTTCTGGGCTCCAAAATCACTGTAGATGGTGACTGCAGCCATGAAATTAAAAGACGCTTACTCCTTGGAAGGAAAGTTATGACCAATCTAGATAGCATATTCAAAAGCAGAGACATTACTTTGCCAACAAAAGTTCATCTAGTCAAGGCTATGGTTTTTCTAATGGTCATGTATGGATGTGAGAGTTGGACTGTGAAGAAGGCTGAGTGCCGAAGAATTGATGCTTTTGAATTGTGGTGTTGGAGAAGACTCTTGAGAGTCCCTTGGACTGCAAGGAGATCCAACCAGTCCATTCTAAAGGAGATCAGCCCTGGGTGTTCTTTGGAAGGAATGATGCTAAAGCTGAAACTCCAGTACTTTGGCCACCTCATGCGAAGAGTTGACTCATTGGAAAAGACTCTGATGCTGGGAGGGATTGGGGGCAGGAGGAGAAGGGGACAACAGAGGATGAGATGGCTGGATGGCATCACTGACTCGATGGATGAGTTTGAGTGAACTCTGGGAGTTGGTGATGGACAGGGAGGCCTGGTGTGCTGTGACTCATGGGGTCACAGAGAGTCGGACATGACTGAGCGACTGAACTGAACTGAGCCTTTCCCTTCTCCATTCAGTTCAGTTCAGTTCAGTCGCTCAGTCGTGTCTGACTCTTTGCAACCCCATGAATCGCAGCACGCCAGGCCTCCCTGTCCATCACCAACTCCCAGAGTTCACTCAGACTCATGTCCATCGAGTCAGTGATGCCATCCAGCCATCTCATCCTCTGTCGTCCCCTCCCTTCTCCATTGGATCTTCCCAACTCAGAGATCGAACCCAGGTCTCCCACATTGCAGGCAGATTCTTTACTAACTGAGCCACAAGGGGAGCCCAAGTGTTTCAGAGTTTATGTTAAAATAGACAGATGCTAGAAAAGGACTTTTTGTATTAATATAATTAGCGAGATTTAGAAAATGTTGTTAAAATTAATTCAAATATCAGAGGAAGTTCAGGGATGGTTTGATTTAAAAGGTTTGTACTCATTTGTTGTTTAGTTGTTAAGTAATATCCAAGCCTTTTATGACCCCATGAACTGTAGTGTGCCAGGTTCCTCTGTCCATGGGATTTCCCAGGCAAAAATACTGTAGTTGGTTGCCATTTCTTTCTCCAGGGTTGTACTCACTAGCAATTTGTAAAAAACTTTTAGATGAGTCTCTTATTTAAAAGATGATCAGAAAAATAATACTACCATGAATTAGGTTCATTACTCATTCTAAGTCAGAAATCATTCTAGATAGAAAAATATTTATTAAATATAGTTCAAAATCTTCCATTGATAAAGAGCTAAGCATAGAAAGTCATAGTATTAATTACAATCTTAATAATGTAATATCCCACCAGACTGATATATCTTTTTTTTCAATTCTGTACCTTGTCTATGTCATATCACTCATATTACTGATGTAATCTGTTCATGTATTACTGCTTGACAGTAAGTTTCTTGAAGGTAGGGGCTGTTTTAAATTTATATCTATATTCTTTGCATTCCATAAAATGCCTAGAAGTGTGGCCTCTATAAAAAAAATTTTTTTAATAAAAAAAATTAACCAAAAGCAGAGATTTATTACTACACACTCAGGATTTGTGGGAAATAAGAGAGGAAAGATCATCTATTTAAGGATTTTAGGCCCTAAATAAGAGAACATTACACAGAAGTATAAAGAAGAAACATACTTACTTATTGGAAGCATCTTTTACAAAGAATAAGTTCAGACCTACTCAATATTGAGTTATTGAACTACTGTCCTCAACTAAGGTCAGGTGTGACTCAGGGTCTAAAGTACACCTATGAGTTTAGGTGACAGTCAAATGGATGCAACTTCAAAGCTGACAGATCAAACAGGAGCAGAGACTATTTCTTGCTGTTATATAGCAAATATGAATTCCTGGCACTGTAACAGAACTATATTATACACTGTGATATTAAAACAATTAAACTGTATTTTCTGAACTGTTTTAGACATAGTATTTCTATTATAAATTTGTTTTAAATATAAAGTAAAGAAATCCTAGAATAGCAGGAAGCAAAAGTATACATAGGGTAGTTCAGCTTTTCAAATGCCTGCTTTTTAAAATATAAGTAAAATCAAATAACAGGTAAGACAAAAATAACTGTCAAGTCTTTCTGTGGTTTTTATTTTTCCTATACTTGGTACTAATAGAGACAACTAGAGGGTCAACATGTGTTTAATAACTTAGGTTAAAATCTAACTATCCAAAACAACAAATGAAATGCAGAATATCATACATGGTGATTTTTTTCACATGAAATATAAAAACAAAATATAAAAAAGAAATAGTGAGAGTGATACACTGAGCCATAAAGCTATAATTATATACTTCACTTTTATAAAATACCTGGCATAATTCCATGATAAATGATGATTAGAAAAATATTCTAGGGATATAGTGTTTATTCTCAGGAGTTATAAAAGTTTTCAGACATCAGATATTAGTCATAAATTACTTCTTTCTGGCACTAAATGGTAGCCTGCTGCTCAGGAAAAATTAATTTAGTGCTTTATGTCTTTAGAATACACAAGCTAATGTCAAATCATAAAATGATTATCACATAATTAGCTTTATTAATAATAGTAATATATTCATATTATACTCTAAAATCAGCAAGATTCTTCCAGTAAGTCACTCAGTAAAAATAATTTAAATATTTTGGAAGCTAATTAACTTTGTCTATGAAGCACCATTTAACATACTAACATTGCAATTTACTAAGCAGCAGAAGTTGACCTAAACGAGACATATGCAGCTCTGCAACTCAAAATTATTGCAGTTTTCTAACCTCTAAAACTTCTGTTCTATAGTGGACCTCAACTGAGAAATACTCTTACAAGTATTTAAAGAGGATACATTCCTCTTTAAATAGTAGTTAATACTAGTACATAATAGTAGATAGTAGGATTGTTATCCCCACTATCACACTATTGAAACCAAGACTATCAACTGTTCACTTCGGGGTGCTGAGTGCAAGCTCCATTGAATGACTTCTAATGACACAAACGGGAATTTAGGACTATGCCCAGGACAAAATTAATAGAAGAGAAAGTTCTGAGTGCCAGCATGTATTTCTTCATGGAAGCCTTTCATGCAATTGGTCTTATTCATTTACAGGTCACACTTTAAAGTTTTACATGGCACTGCTGCTACTGCTGCTAAGTCGCTTCAGTCGTGTCCGACTCTGTGAGACCCCATAGACGGCAGCCCATGGGCTCCTCCGTCCCTCGGATTCTCCAGGCAAGAATACTGGAGTGGGTTACCATTTCCTTCTCCAGGGCATGAATGCATGCTAAGTCGCTTCAGTCATGTCCGACTCTGTGCGACCCTATGGACAGCAGCCCACCAGGCTCGTCTGCCCACAGTATCCTCTAGGCAAGAATACTGGAGTGGGTTGCCGTTTCACAGTACTAACACAGTACTGCTACTGCTAAGTCACTTCAGTAGTGTCCGACCCTGTGCAACCCCATAGATGGCCTCCTACCAAGGCTCCTCTCTCCCTGGGATTCTCCAGGCAAGAACACTGGAGTGGGTTGCCATTTCCTTCCCCAATGCACGAAAGTGAAAAGTGAAGGTGAGGTCGCTCAGTCATGTCCAACTCTTGGCGACCTCATGGACTGCAGCCTTCCAAGCTCCTCCGTCCATGGGATTTCCTAGGCAAGAGTACTGGAGTAGGGTGCCATTGCCTTCTCCAACACACAGTACTATAACACTTGAAATCAAAAATCATGCTTACTTTGTCTTTTCCCTTATTTGTTACCACTACAAAATAATAGCTTTCAGTTTGTTCTTCTAATATGACTATGTTGTGGAGGAAAAAAAAATCCAAAGAAAAGAAAATAGATTGAGATTTAGAAACTTCATTCTTTACAGAAATCTATACTGCACTTGAGTTTTCCTAAGGAAATGCTGATGTTCTCAGTATCATTTTCTACAAAATAAAATCAAATAAAAATATATACATATGCCCTGCTTTGTAATACAATAATAACTTTTATTCCCTCAGGCAACATCTTTAAGTTATTTACTTAGTGAAGATATATGAAAACACAGGCATATGCTTGAAATTGGTAAAATCTATGAAGCCAATTTTATTTTATGACATCTTGTGTCTTTATGGTATTGAGAAAGATCTCTCAATTTTTTGAATGTTGAAATTAATGATTATAGGTTCCTGAATGCCACAACACAAAAAAATGGACATTTTGACTGATTGCTTTTAAGTATTTGCTATGAAGATACAGTGAGTGGTGACAGTGTAAAGTATCATGTGCTCAATATAATATACAAATTTGTAACACTGGAAAAGATTTAAATTTCAGTAAACATTTTGGTAAACTTACAAATGCAGTTAAAATGACAGAGAGGCTACAGTTTAGAAAATAAGTAGAAAGTGATATTTCAAAGTAATATAAAATAAATGTGTAAAGTCTTGATTCTTAGAAATTTGGAATATGCTTAAAGGATTTTTTTTTTTTTTTTGAAACCTTCTTACAACATTTCACATCTCCTGGTGGTTCAGCAGTAAAGAATCCACCTCCCAATGCAGAAGACATGTGTTCAATCCCTGGGTCAGGAAGATCCCTTGGAGGAGGAAATGGCAACCCACTCCAGAATTATTGCCTGGGAAATTCTATGGACAGAGGAGCCTGGAGGGCTATAGTCCATGGGGTCACAAAGAGTTGGACACAGCTGAAGTCACTGAGCACACACGCACATTCTGCCTCTCTTGCACAGATACTGTACTCAATTATTTTTCCTAAGTTTTAAAATTCTAATAATAAAAGCTTTGACTATATCCCAAACCAAAACTACCTCTCTGAATTACTGAAGATGGCCTTCACTACTATTCAATGACCAACTGGGTATAAAAATTAGAAGCTGGTGTGTAGGAAATCTGTTTCCTTTCCTGATATCACCTCCAGAGAAACAGTCTGGTTAAATAATCTTTCAAGCATGCTAACTGGATCTCTCGATAGCATTTATTAACATGTCATCTTCTATGGAATGCTTAAAGCAATTATATACCTTATTATATACCTTAAAGCAATATATACCTTATATGTCTAGATTACTTATGGCAAAAATACCATGAAATTATGGATTTATAGGGTATGTTGCTCTGGAAAATTTTAGATATGTAATTATCAGCATAAACAGAGTTGGTATTTCTTGATTGTATTCATTAAAAACTGATTGCTTCTTAGCTACAAAATGTACCTTTTTAGACTGCTTTGTGAACATGAATCTGCATCCTTTTAAATATTTGTTTTTCTTATGCCAGCTGGCATAAAATTTTGTCACTAGAGCACACTGCTGGAGAAAAAGAGTTTGGCTTCCTATTTCTGGAGCACTGATTTTGCAAGTTCCTGTAGAGTTCAAAGCTTCCCTAGTGCCTAATTCTACCAACACATAGCAGGGACAGGCAGCAATATCTGGCAGTCAGCAGCTTCCTTTGACATCTCCCATCTCTTGACAGTTTTTGGAAGAGTGACTCTTTCCTAGTGTCCAGCTCGTGCAGTGCATGGCAGGCAGCAGCATTCAGCAGACGACCTATTCCCAAGCATCTCTTAGCCACGGGCTCTTTCAAAATACCTGACTGGTACAATGGACAGTGGCCAGTAGAATCTCACACGGAATAGCTTTCCCCAGTATTGAGTATCCAGGTAGGTTTCTAGTAAGTTTCAGAGGGCATATTTTCAGCAAGTTCTGCTGGCATGGCATCACAGAACTTCTGTCATCCTGTGAGTCACAGCTGTGCTCTCTACAAGAGAATTGGGGTCTCCTCTCTGGGAGATGCAAATTTTTCCTTGGGTAGTCTATCAAAGGGTTAGTGATTGCTCCTTAAATTTGTTATTTCTACACCTGAATTTTACTTTACTTTTTACTTGCTAATACCTCCTTCTTTATTCTAATAACCTATTATAGTTAATGATTCTTTATATTAAACTTCCCCTGTTCAAATAAAGAAATGAGAAATCATTGTAAAATTGCACTGCTAACTACCCTCAAAGGGGCATATATTCACTATCACAATATATTACAAAAGTTTTATCTCAAGAGTACTGGTATGTTCCAAGTAAAATATATTGCATGGTTTAAACAAAGGAAAATATTAATTTTCAGTTTTGGAATATTGCTATATCTTCATTTAGCTCCAGAGAAGCCTTAAAGTTTAGTTCCTGGATAATGTTCCAACATCAATTCTCCATTCTTCATTCAGGAACTCATACAAAAACTATAAAAATATTTTACTATAGTCTTGATGTTTGCAGAATTCTTTGAGCAAAGAAAGTGAAGATAGGCAACCTAACAATTGTGTAAAGATGGACTTAAAGATTGAACATTGTGATTGATCTCAATATTTAATAAAAGGTAAGAAATAAGACATGGTTAAAAACTAAAGACTATGTATTTTGAAATCTTATTTTTCACCCACAAGTAGGATTACTCAAAACTTACTAATTATGTTGCTATGATAGTTTAATGAAAAAATTAATGTGAAATGCTCTAATGATTTACTTCTTTATTATTCAGTGTCCATAACCAGACAACTCTCTCATTTCTCCTTATTCTAGGACTCAGGCTGATAGATCATTCACCAGACCAAATATTGGTCTTCTCCTTATCAGAGTAAGAGAGCTCTCTAGAAAATCTTACATGAACCCTCAAATACTGCTATGTGTAAACGGAACATGTTGATTCCACTAACAATTCATTGAATATAGCTAGTTATATATCCCCCTCACTGAAAGGGAGCAAGAAAGACCAATCTCATCAGAGTCCTGAAAGAGAAAAAAAGAACTCTTTATAAAATCATAGCAATAAATACTATAGTCTATCCTCTGGTCACAACTCATGTGGTTCAGTTTTGTACCCTAAACAAGGTAAACTGTTAAAAAAGGTTCTTAAGTACAGGATCTCTGCATGTTGTGCAGTAACCTCTAAGCCAGGTTGACCTAGTCCAGACTTGCATAAAGTAAACAACAGCAATAACAAATTATCTGCTCTTTAAACACCCAATACAGCACAATAAACATTTTCATTTGGAAAAAAGAAGATTGGAAGATACAGAAGTCATTGGTTTATAGCAAAACTGGTATCTTGCTGAGCAAGGAGTCTCCACATGATATTCTCTATGACCTTTGTCTCTGACTTCTAATTTTTTTCTTTTCTTTAACCTCCTCCATTTTCACTTGGCTAAATTTGAACTGGGCATTGGATAATATATTCATTTGGGAGGCTATGCAGTTTTTTCATATCCTTCTGCCAAGAGTTATACACACAGTTCGTTTCGAAAACATAATTTAAATTTGTTTTATTTCTATTTTTTTTTTGCTCCTATGAACATCTCTTTAAATTAATTCCTGATATTGTTAGCACATCACTCTTTAGTGGGTAAATGCAGTTATTAGCTTTTCTCTGAGCCAGTTTACCCAATTGTAATTTTAGAGTTAGCACAGCAACTTTTAAAAGTATAGATTATTTTCACTATATAAAAAATATATAAGATAATATAGTGTGGTACACTGCTTACATGTTTCTCTATAACACACTTTGCTCTCAATTTTTTCATCATCTCAACAAAAGCTTTTCAAGCAGCTTAAGCTTGTGAGCAGTCCCAACCATGAGACACTGTATTTGATCTTATTCTCCTCAGTACCTCATTCTTTTAAATTCCAAATCCTTGCCTAGAGTATTACTTCCTTCTAATAATTAGTCACTTCTATGATATAAAACGGAGAAGGCAATGGTACCCCACTCCAGTACTCTTGCCTGGAAAATCCCATGGACGGAGGACCCTGGTGGGCTGCAGTCCATTGGGTCGCTAAGAGTCAGACACGACTGAGCGACTTCACCTTCACTTTTCACTTTCATGCATTGGAGAAGGAAATGGCAACCCACTCCAGTGTTCTTGCCTGGAGAATCCCAGGGACGGGGGAGCCTGGTGGGCTGCCGTCTATGGGGTTGCACAGAGTCGGACACGACTGAAGTGACTTAGCAGCAGCAGCAGCGTGATATAAAAGCTATCACCAATATAATACTAAGTGACTGGAAGCCTGGGATATTTTTTGATAAAACATATGCAATCTCCAATTATTGGCAATTGGTGACCATTGCCTAATGGTGGTGATCCATACCTAATTCAGTAGAAATTAAATAAATATAACATTATTAAGATTAAAATAATTATCATCACTTGCATTCTTTATATAAAATTTGTAACTTTCTAATTTGGTTCTAAGGTTCTAAAGAAATTTTTCATCAGGAAAAATATACCCTGGAAGATTATCTGTTACTGACAAAGAAGTTATATGAAGAAATGAATGCTCTACCCTTGACTAACAAATGCCAGTACTGCTAAGGCCTTCAGTGAGTTATCATAGAGAATGAAACTCAATTTGAGCTGACCATTGTTATATGTCCCCCAAATATAAATACAAATATATTGTTGTTGTTTGTTGTTCAGTTGCTAAGTAATATCCAACCTTTTTGTGAACTCATGGACTGTAGCCCACCAGCTCATCTGTCCATGGGATTTCCCAGGAAAGAATACTGGAGTGGGTTGCTACTTCTTTCTCCAGGGGATATTCCTGGCCCAGACATCAAATCCATGTCTCCTGCATTGCAAGCAGGATCTTTATTGCTGAGCCACCAACAAAGCCCAGCCCTACAATTGATATAAGCATAAATAAGTATGATTTATGTGTGTGAGCATATATATACATATACACATGCACACACATTTACTAGAATTAAAATAGATATTTAAAATAAATTACTATTTATCCTAAAATCCCAAATTTCTATCTTATCTTATGTCAGATCAGTTCAATAGCTCAGTTGCATCTGATTCTTTTCGAACCCAAGGCCTTTAGCATGCCAGGCTTCCCTGTCCATCACCAATTCCCTGAGCATACATAAACTTATGTCCATTGAGTCGGTGATGCCATCCAATCATCTCATCCTCTGTCATCCCCTTCTCCTCCTGCCTTCAATCTTTCAAAGCATCAGGGTCTTTTCCAATGAGTCAGTTCTTTGCATCAGGTGGCCAAAGTATTGGAGACTCAGCTTCAGCATCAGTCCTTCCAATGAATATTCAGGACTGATCTCCTTTAGGATGGACTGGTTGGATCTCCTTGCAGTCCAAGGGACTCTCAAGAGTCTTCTCCAACACCACAGTTCAAAAGCATCAATTCTTTGGCACTCACCTTTCTTTATAGTCCAACTCTCATATCCTTACATGACTACTGGAAAAACCATAGCTTTGACTAGACAGACCTTTTTTGGAAAAGTAATGTCTCTGCTTTTTAATATGCTGTCTAGGTTGGTCATAACTTTTCTTCCAAGGAGCAAGTGTCTTTTAATTTCACAGCTGCAGTCACCATCTGCAGTGATTTGGCAGCCCCCCAAAATAAAGACAGCCACTGTTTCCATTGTTTCCCCCATTTATTTGCCATGAAGAGTTGGGACTAGCTGCCATGATCTTAGTTTTCTGAATGTTGAGCTTTAAGCCAACTCTCCTCTTTCACTTTCATCAAGAGGCTTTTTAAGTTCCTCTTCACTTTCTGTCTTAAGGGTGGTGTCATCTGTATATCTGAGGTTATCGATATTTCTCCTGGCAATCTTGATTTCAGCTTGTGCTTCATCCAGCCCTGCGTTTCTCATGATGTACTCTGCATATACGTTAAATAAGCACGGTGACAATATACAGCCTTGACGTACTCCTTTTCCTATTTGGAACCAGTCTATTGTTCCATGTCCAGTTCTAACTGTTGCTTCTTGACCTGCATACAGATTTCTCAGGAGGCAGGTCAGCTGGTCTGGTAATCTCATCTCTTTAAGAGTTTTCTTACAGTTGTTGTGATCTGCACAGTCAAAGGCTTTGGCAAAGTCAATATAGCAGAAGTAGATGTTTTACTGGAACTCTCTTGCTTTATCCACAAATAATAGTTATTTAAGAGGAGCAGTGAATGTTGAACAAGTTTTCTTTTTTCTCGTCAAGAAAATGTTGCAAGACAAGTTGGGTTGTTATGTTCATTATTATTTCACTACTATTCCTCACTGATGATAGAGTGAGATAGGAGGAAAAACCATTGGTTCTTATTAGAATAGTAGTATTTTACTTGTGGTTTATATACCCAGGAACAGTTGGGCTAAAATCAATGTGATGATTATGATGATTATGGTAACTTTATTGTTTACTTTCATTTTACACTGAAAGTTTTCTTTGTGAAAAATAAGTTTGATATCTAATTATATCATTACAATAATGAAAAATCAATATAAATACAGATATCTTGTTAAACTCCTATTGAATAATGTATTTTCTTGAGACTATTCAAATATTTTCCTGCCTACTTGTCATTTTTATTTGACCATCTCGGGCTAAAATCAATGTGATGATTATGATGATTATGGTAACTTTATTGTTTACTTTCATTTTACACTGAAAGTTTTCTTTGTGAAAAATAAGTTTGATATCTAATTATATCATTACAATAATGAAAAATCAATATAAATACAGATATCTTGTTAAACTCCTATTGAATAATGTATTTTCTTGAGACTATTCAAATATTTTCCTGCCTACTTGTCATTTTTATTTGACCATCTTATAGGAAACTCAAACACACTATGGCGCAAACTCTTTATTCTTTTGTTCAACACTGTACTTAGCCAATAAACTACCAATGTTTCCTATATCTGAAGATATCACCAATATTTACCTAAGTAGTGAAGGCCAAAACCTAGGAGTCACAATTCAATCTTTCTTCTACTCTCCTAAAATTTTGAGATAAGAGACCAGCTCAAGTGAAAATAAATATGATAGATAAGGGATTAATATGCAACATATATAAACAGCTCATTCAACTCAATATAAAAAAAAAGACTGAATAGGCAGAAGATCTTAACAGATATTTTTACAAAGAGGAAATACAGATGGCCAACTGTTACATAAAAAGATGCTCAACATCATTAATCATCAGACAAATGCAAATTAGAACCACAATGACATTCTGTCAGAATGTCCATCATCAAAAAGACCACAAATAGCAAATGTTTGTGAAGATATGAAGAAAGGGAACCCTTGTTTAGTATTGGTGGGAATGTAAACAGGTGTAGCCACTGGGGAAAACAGTATGGACATTCCTCAAAAAGATTAGAAACACAACTATCATATGACTCAGGACTTCCACACCTAAGTATACATCTGAAGAAAACTAAACCACTAATTTGAAAACATACATGTGACCCAGTGTTCATAGCAGCATTATTTACAATAGCCAAGATGCAGAAGCAACCTAAGTGTCCATCAATAGACAGACACTTCTTCATCGTCTCATCTGTTGCTGGAATACTTATATGTGTGTGTGTGTGTGTGTGTGTGTATAGACTGGAGAATGGCAACCCACTCCAGTGTTGTTGCCTGGAGAATCCCATGAAAGGGGAGCCTGGTAGGCTACAGTCCATGAAGTCACAGAAAAGTCAGACACGACTTAGTGATTGAAAAACAACATATACCTAGACAGATATCCCATGTACAAGAACAAAGGAGAAGCCCCAGCATGTTGGTAGGAGGGGTGAAATCACATTTTGAATCAAGCCCCATACCCACCAGACACTTGGAGGGCTCAAACAAAACTTTGTGCACACCAGGACCCAGAGACCCCACAGAGACTGAGCCAGACCCATGTTTGAGTGTCTCTTACAGAGGTAAATGTCAGCAGTGGCCTGCTGCAGGGGCAGAGGCTGTGGATGCAGCAGACCTGGGCCACACAGCCTGTGGCATAAGCATTCTTGGAGGAGGTCACCATTAACCCCACCATAAAGCCATCAAGCAGATGACCCACAAACTGCAGGAAAATTATACCAAAGAAATTCTCACACTGTTAAGAAAATTCTAGGACCCACAACAGATTTCCCAACCTGGGGATCTGGCAAAGGGACTGAGAAGCCCAGGGACTTTGACTTTGGAGGCCAGTGGGATTTGATTACAGAACTTACACAGGACTGGGGAAACAGACTCTTGAAGAGCACAAAGAAAACCTTGTGTGCACCAGGACCCAGGAGAAAGGAGCAGTTAAGAGAGTCAGTTCCCAGGCAGGTTGATAAGGAGTCCAGGATCCCCAAGGAAGAGGAGGAGGAGGAGGAGAAAGCGGTCTGGGGCTCTCAAAGAGGAGATAGAGGTCTGGAATTCTCAAGGAGGAGGAAAGCACAAATGCCTTTATTTTTATCTCTACATTCATTAGTCTTAGTCACATAAAATGTTTTGTTTTTGTTTCCTTTAAGCCTGGAACTGATGATTACACAACAAACAACTCAGTTTAAACTCTGTACTAAGGATTATATAACAACAATGTATCCTGCTTGAGGACAGTTTCACCTTCCCTGAAAACCTTCTGACTAATCCTGTTATCTTAAAATGTATATTATGGATGGGATGGGTCTAGTGATATCTTTCTATTGTTAGTGCTAATCCTGTCATCTTACAATGTAAATTGTGGGTGTGGGTCTAGTAAGGTCTTTCTTTACAACTTCAAGACATTCTTTTGATTTATTGCAATAAATAATTTAAAAAGTATATAACTCCCTTGCTAACTCTAGCAAGGGGGGCACTCTCTGTCCCCCTTCTGATGTTTACATTAGAAGCTTTCTCTGTCCTTTTTCACCTTAATAAAACTTGACTACACAAAATCTCTTGTGTGATCAAGCCTGGTCCCCAGACCCAAAGCTAAATCTTCTTTAGAGACCATAAATCTGACATCGTTCACCATAAGCTATCAGAGTGACCCCAAAAGAGACTGACCCAGACTTGCCTATGAGTGTCCAGGAGTCTCCAGCAGAGGCATGGGTCGGAGGTGGCCTGCTGCAGGGTCTGGGGCACTGAGTGAAACAATGCATGCACAGGACATTTTGAAGGAGGTCACCATTGTCTTTATTACCTCCACCATAGTTTGGTCTCAGATCAAACAGCAGGGAAGGAACACAGCCCATCAACAAAAAATTGGATTAAAGATTTACTGAGCACACCCCTGCCCATGAGAACTAGACCCAGTTTCCCCAACAGTCAACCTCTCTCATCAGGAAGCTTCCATGAGCCTCTTATCCTAACCCAACAGAGGGAAGACAAACCCATCAGAGGGAAGAAAACCACAATCACAGAAAACTAACCAATGTAATCACATGAACCACAGCCTTGTCTAACTCAATGAAACTATGAGCATTACATGTAGGGCCACCGAAGACTGATGGGTCATGGCAGTGAGTTCTGACAAAACGTCTGATCCACTGAAGAAGGGAATGGCAAACCGCTTCAGCATTCTTGCCTTGGGAACCCCGTGAACAGTATGAAAAGGCAAAAATATATGACACTGAAAGATGAACTCTACAGGGTGGTAGGTGCCTAATATGTTACAGGAGAAGAGTGGAGAAATAACTCCAGAAAAGAATGAAGTGATGAAGCCAAAGCAAAAACAACTTCCAGTTGTGGATGTGACTGGTGATGGAAGTAAAGTCCAATGCTGTAAAGAACAATATTGAATAGGAACCTTGAATATGAGGTCCATGAATCAAGGTAAATTAGAAGTGGTCAAACAGGAGATGGCAAGAGTGAACATAGAAGAAATGCAGTAGCCCTCATAGTCAACAAAAGAGTCTGAAATGCAGTATTTGGGTGCAATCAGAAAAACGACAGAATGAACTCTGTTCGTTTCCAAGGAAAACCATTCAAAAAGATAGTAATCCAAGTCTAAGCCCCAATCAGTAATGCTGAAGAAGCTGAAATTAAATGGTTCTATGAAGAATTACAAGATCTTTTAGAACTAACACCCTGAAAAGATGTCCTTTTAATTATAGGGGAAGGGAAGGAAGGGAACTCGCTCAGTCGTATCCGACTCTTTGAGACCCCATGGACTGTAGCCCACCAGGCTCCTCCGTCCATGGGATTTTCCAGGTGAGAGTACTGAAGTGGGTTGCCATTTCCTTCTCCAGGGGATCTTCCCTGCCCAGGAATCGAACCTGGGTCTCCTGCATTGTAGGCAGACACTTTACCGTCTGAGCCACCAGGGAAATCCTTCATTATACGGTACTGGAATGCAAAAGTAGGAAATCAAGAGATACCTGGAGTAACAGTAAGTTTGGCTGTGGAGTACAAAATGAAACAGGGCAAAGGCTAACAGAGTTTTGCCAAGAAAACACACTGGTCATAGCAAACATCCTCTTCCAACTACCCAAAAGATGACTACACGTGGATATCACCAGATGGTCAATACCAAAATCAGATTGATTATATTTGCAGCCAAAGATGGAGAAGCTCTATACAGCCAGCAAATACAAGACCAGGAGCTGACTGTGGCTCAGATCATGAACTCCTTATTATCAAATTCACTTAAATTGAAGAAAGTAGGGAAGACCACTCAACCATTCAGGTATTACCTAAATCGAGTCCCTTATGATTAAACAGTGGAAGTAAAAAATAGATAAAGGGATTAGATCAGATAGACAGAGTGCCTGAAGAACTATGGACAAAGGTTCATGACATTGTACAGGAGGCTGTGATCAAGATCATACCCAAGAAAAAGAAATGCAAAAAGACACAATGGTTCTCTGAGAAGGCCTTATAAATAGCTGAGAAAAGAAGAGATGCAAAAGGCAAAGGAAAAAAGGAAAGATATACCCATCTGAATGCAGAGTTCCAAAGAATAGCAAGAGGGATAAGAAAGCCTTCCTCAGTGATCAGTGCAAAGAAACAGAGAAAAACAATAGAAGGGTAAAGACTAGAAATCTCTTCAAGAAAATGAGAGATACCAAGGGAATATTTCATGCAAAGATGGGCACAATAAAGTAAAGAAACGGTATGGAACTAACAGAAGCACAAGATATTAAGAGGAGGTGGCAAGAATACACAGAAGAACTATACAAAAAGGATCTTCGTGACCCAAATACCCACGATGCTGTGATCACTCACCAATAGCCAGACATTCTGGAATGTGAAGTCAAGTGGGCCTTAGGGAGCATCACTAACAAGAAAGCTTGTGGAGGTGATGGAATTCCAGTTTAATTACCTTAAATCCTAAAAGATGATGCTGTGAAAGTGTTGTACTCAATACGTAGGCAAATTTGGAAAACTCAGCAGTGGCTACAGGACTGGAAAAGGTCAGTTTTCATTCCAATCCCAAAGAAAGGCGATGCCAAAGAATGCTCAAACTACCACACAATTGCACTCATCTTATACCCTAACAAAGTAACGCTCAAAATTCTCCAAGCCAGGCTTCAACAGTATGTGAACTGTGAATTTCCAGATGGTCAAGCTGGATTTAGAAAAGCCAGAGAAACCAGAGATCAAATTGCCAACATCTGTTGGATCATCCAAAAAGCAGGATAATTCCAGAAAAAAAACATCTACTTCTGCTTTATTGATTATGCCAAAGCCTTTGACTGTGTAGATCACAACAGACTGTGGAAAGCTCTCAAAGAGATGGAAATATCAGACCACCTGACCTGCCTCCTGAGATATCTGTATGGAGGTCAATAAGCAACAGTTACAACTGAACATGGAACAACAGACTAGTTCCAAGTTGGGAAAAGAGTATGTTAAGGCTGTGTATTTTCACTCTGCTTATTTAACTTGTATGTAGGGTACATCATGTGAAATACTGGGCTGGATGAAACACAAGTGGGAATCAACACTGCTGGGAGAAATATCAATAACCTCAGATATGCAGATGACACCACCCTTATGGCAGAAAGTGAAGAAGAGCTAAAGAGCCTCTTGATGAACATGAAAGAGGAGAGCTAAAAAGTTGGCTTAAAGCTCAACATTCAGAAAACTAAGATCATGGCATCTAGTCCCATCAGTTCAGTTCAGTTCAGTCACTCAGTTGTGTCCGGCTCTGTGACCCTATGAATTGCAGCACACCAGACCTCCATGTCCATCACCAACTCCTAGAGTTTACCCAAACTCATCTCCATCGAGTCAGTGATGCCATCAGCCATCTCACCCTCTGTCGTCCCCTTCTCCTCCTGCCCCCAATCCCTCCCAGCATCAGAGTCTTTTCCAATGAGTCAACTCTTCACATGAGCTGGCCAAAGTATTGGAGTTTCAGCTTTAGCATCAGTCCTTCCAAAGAACACCCAGGACTGATCTCCTTTAGAATGGACTGGTTGGATCTCATCACTTCATGCCAAATAAATGGGGAAATAATGTAAAAAGTGACAGACTTTATTTTGGGGGGCTGCCAAATCACTGCAGATGGTGACTGAAGCCATTAAATTAACAGACACTTGTTCCTTGGAAGAAAAGTTATGACCAACATAGACAGCATATTAAAAAGCAGAGACATTACTTTTCCAGAAAAGATCTGTCTGGTCAAAGCTATGGTTTTTCCAGTAGTCATGTATGGATGTGAGAGTTGGACTATAAAGAAAGGTGAGCACCAAAGAATTGATGCTTTTGAACTGTGGTGTTGGAGAAGACTCTTGAGAGTCCCTTGGACTGCAAGGAGATCCAAACAATCCATCCTAAAGGAGATCAGTCCTGAATATTCATTGGAAGGACTGATGCTGAAGCTGCATCTCCAATACTTTGGCCACCTGGTGCAAAGAACTGACTGATTTGAAAAGACCCTGATCCTTTGAAAGACTGAAGGCAGGAGCAGAAGGGGATGACAGACAATAACATGGTTGGAGGAATCACTGACTCAATGGACATGAGTTTGAGTAAGCTCCAGGAATTGGTGATGGATAGGGAAGCCCGGCGTGCTGCTGTCCATGGCGTTGGAAAGAGTGGACATGACTGAGCAACTGAACTGAACTGATACCTAGACAGTGTGTTGAAAAGCAGAGACATTACTCTTCTGACTAAGGTCTTTATAGCCAAAGCTCTGGCTTTCCCAGTGGCCACATATGATTGTGATTGCTAGATTGTAAAGAAGGCAGAGCACCAAAGAATTGATGCCTTCTAACTGTGGTGTTGGAAAAGCCTCCTGAGAGTCCCTTGGACAGCAAGGAGATCAAACCAGCCAGTATTAAGGGAAATCAACACTGAATACTCATTGAAAGGACTGATGCTGAAGCTGAAATTACAGTATTTTGGTATTTGATGCAAACAGCTGACTCATTGGAGCAGTCCCCAGTGCTAAGAAAGATTGAGGGGAGAAGGACAGGAGGGTGTCAGAGGATGACATGGCTAGATGGCATCACTGATGCAATGGACATGAACCTGGGCAAACTTTGGGAGACAGTGAGGGACAGAGAGGCCTGGCATGCTACAGTCTATGGTGTGGCAAATAGTTGGACATGACTGGACAACTGAATAACAACATACACAATAGACTAATACTTAGTCATTAAATATGACAATTTCCCATATACAACAACATGGTTGAACCTGGAGAGTATTGTGCTTAGTGAAATAAGTCAGAGACAGGAAGACAAATACCATCCATATGCTATCACATATATGTAGAATCTAAGAAATGAAACAAACAAATGAATATAATGAAACAAAAAACAGACTTACAGATGTAGAAAACAAACTAGTGGTTAACAGTGTGGAAAGGGAAGGTAGGAGGAGAAAGATAGGAGTAGGGTATTAAGATGTACAAACTACCATGTTTAAAATAAATAAGCTACAAGCATATGCTGCACAGCATATGGAATTCAGTCAATATTTATAACTTCAAATGGATTACAATCTATAAAACTTTGAATTTGTACATCTACTATTAACATATTCTAAATTAACTATACCTCAAAAAAGATATATATCAATTATAACAGTATCATGTAGAATAGTTTCACTGACCTAAAAAACCTCTGTCCTCTGCTTGTTTGGCATCCCTTGACCTTTTTATGATATCCAAGGTGTTTTCTTTCTCAGAATGTTATACAGCCAGAATCATAGTATATGTAGCCTTTTTATATTGGCTTCTTTCACTTGGTAGTATGTATTTAAGGTTCCTCCATGATTTTTCATAGCTTGATAGCTCATTTCTTAGCACTGAATAATATTCCACTGTCTGGATGCAGCACAATGTATTTAACCATTCACCTACTGAAGGATATCTTGGTTATCTCCAAGTTTTGGCAGTCATGAATAAAGAAAGCCGCTATATTCTGTCTTTACAGGATTTTGTGTGAATGTAAGTTTTCTACTCATTTAGGTAAATAACATGGAGTGTGATTGTTGAATTTTAGGTAGGAGTATGTTTAGTTGTGTAAAAAGTTACCAAACTTTCAAAGTGGATGTATTACCAATATTTTGCATTCCCACCAGCAATGGATTCAAATTATTATTATGCTTTTGTTTCCTTTCAGTGAGAGCTGGAGCTATTAGGGATCTCAATGACAACATCACTTGATATTAGCTTTAAATAACATGTTCACATGTGGCTAACTTTTTTCTCTTTTTTTACCTTTTGCTTTCTTCTTCTTTTTCTTTTTTTTGGTGATAAAAATTAATGGAGACTTTGGTGGTCACAACTTGAGGGTATAGAAGACTAAACTTATCCATGGAAAAATGATAAAGTACAGAATTTTAAAGATGCAGGAAGGAGAATAGTACATCAGTCTCCTCCCAGGTCATCCAAAATCTGGTGTAAACTGCTTGAATAATTTTCTTCTTGAATTGAAAAACTGGTGTCTTAAATCTGCCTCATGTGATTCATATTTTCTATTAAAGCAGTTTTTAACAGAGACAGAATTAATTGGGAGAAAGTCCTAGAGAAATGACTAATGAAAATGATTTTGAGTAATTTCTTGCTCTGTTTATGATGCATTACATAGTTTGGATGGAGAAAAACTGCTTGATAATAGCATTTTTCTTTAGAAAGCCAGTTCCTCAAATCCATAAAAACCAGAGTAGAGAATTTAAAAATTTGAAGTGATTGGTTCAACGGCAGAAAGAGTTAAACTCTCAGAATCAACTACATCTAGGTCAAAAGCCTTGACAGACTATCAACTGGGACAGTCAAAATTTCTGGGAAAGAAGCCAAGAGAGAGAGCACCAAGATCAAGAGCTATAAATCTTAAGAATGAAGTTCTCTCTAAATCTAAAGGCCCACCTTACTTACCCATATCTTTTTAAATTTAAGAACATTTGCCTTATAAACTCTGAGGCAGATGGTCAGGACTTATCAAAGTTAAGGACAATAAGCCTTAATCTTTCTTTTCAGTTTCAACAAAATATCAGAACTCTCAGAAGGGACCCTAAGCTGTATGCCAGAGTTTAGATATTTTGGGTAAGAAAAGGTTTTTGTTTTGTTTTTTAATAGTGGGCTTAAACGGAAAGGGAAAGACTAATTTTTTATTTAGGGACATAAATCTGAGTTTTCTAAGTTTGAATAACTGGAAATTGTTTAATGTTTCCCTGGGTGTGTTTTGGAATTAATTTACGCAGCTCTTGGGCTTCCCTGGTAACTCAGCTGGTAAAGAATCTACCTGTAGTGCAGGAGATCCCAGTCCCAATCCTGAGCCGGGCAGTTTTCCTGGAGAAAGGATAGGCTACCCGCTCCAGTATTGCCTGGTGACCTGAGTTAAGAATCTGCCTGCAATATGGGAGACCTGGTTTGATCTCTGGATTGGGATGAACCCCTGAAGGAGGGCATGGCAACCCACTCCAGTATTCTTGCCTGGAGGATCCCCATGAGCAGAGAAGCCTGGCAGGTTACAGTCCATGGGGTTACAAAGTGTCGGACAGGATTGAGTGACCAATCACAGCACAGCAAGTGCAGCTATTGCAAAACCACCAAATAGAGCACATACAGTCCAGATCACTAATAACTGGACAGTCTAAATGGGAGGTCGTGGAGCTCCTAATCATGATCAAAATATTAAAAAGGAAACCAATACTGATTGATACAGTTAGTGAGTAAAATTGCAATTATATTCCAGAATTTGAAGAAACTATCTAATCCATGATTTATGATTTACTTATCTAGATGACACCTGGAAATGACCTCTGGGTATTAAAAAACTAAACAAAGACATTCCATCCATGTGTACAAGGACATTTACTACATTTATTTTTTTTTTAAATCTCTCTATTCCAATACCTCTGATAAGAAGTTAGTGATTTGAGAGACAGATTAATTCAATGCAAGTACATATTGACCATGAACAATAGTTTCACATTATTTTGGTAAATGAAAAATACATTTCCTATTTTTTACCAGAATATATGAATCTATCAGAATTTTCACAATTTTAAAAGTCAGAATATTAAAAAAAAAAATGTGGTTTGAAGTTGGGTACTCTGGGAAGTAGAATCTAAGGCAGAAGTTTATTTCCAGGAGATTAATTGGGAAGTGCTCTTTTGAAGGACAATGTAGAAGAGTATAAAAAGTAGAATAGACAGAACAAAAATTTGAACTGAGATTCACTTCTGACAGTGATCCCAGATAATCAAACTCAGAGCTTTGGGATGGGGATGATCCTGCAGATTTATCTTATATTGAGCAAGGAAATTGACCTTACATCCCTTGCATTGACCAGTAATTGGATGATGGCTTCTTAGTTAAGAGAGATAAACTAGGTCAATAAAAATTTCTTCAGATGGGAGGATAATTCCAGGAGAGGGGCTCAGTTGATAATTGTCAGCTGCCAACACTTTTAGTACCTGGAGAATGAATGATTTACTTAGCAGCAGAGGAATGACAGGAAGGCCCTAGAGCATCTGATATACCCTGACCCCTTATTCTCCATGGAAACATTATTTGTATAATATGATAGAAAAGTATGTTCTCCATAATTCTGGGCAGTTTTTCCTGGAATATTTGCAAGCTGATATTTGGTGGGATGAACTAGAGTCCCCACTGCTATGTCTGAGCAGCATTATATGCATATAGTTGTATACTTTCAACCGCAACTGATGTCATCCTTAGTCTGTTACTAAGTCTAGATTCCCCTCATATTTGGTTGGAACATCTGTTTCAGAGAGTTACTTCATGGCTTTAGTGATAAACCTTTTCCTGAGTAAGTCCAGCTCCTACTCACCAATCATTTAGACTATAGTCGTTGAACTTCCCCACTTACTAACAAAACTGGGCAAAGGAGAGATCTACAAGTGGGACATTTCATTATTATTTTTTACTTATTGTGTTTGATGTCTCCTTTTCCCAAGCTTCAAGGTTGAAATATTTCTTCCTTCTGGTTTCTGCCTTCCTAAGGTAGGTCCAGGGGGTTGTGTAAGTGGTTTGTGTGAGCTTTGTATAGGGTGAGATTTGTGCTGAGTTTTTTTGTTGTTGTTTCTCCTTTGATGGGCAAGGCTGAGTGAGGTGGTAATCCTATTTTCTGATGACTGTGCTTGCATTTTTGTTTTGTTTGTTGTTTAGATGAGGCATCCTGCACAGGGTGCTTCTGGTGGTTAGGTGATGCTAGGTCTTGTATTCAAGTGGTTTCCTTTGTGTGAATTCTCACTGTTTGATACTCCCTAGAGTTAGATCTCTGGTCATCTAGGGTCTTGGAGTCACTGCTCCCACTCCAAAGGCTTAGGGCTTAATCTCTGGTCAGGAATGAACATTCCACAAGTGCTTTGTTATGGCATTAAGTGAGATTAAAAAAATACCCAAAAACAAGAAACCAAAAATAAATCCCAGACAAATGGCAGTTACAAAATCAGGGAAATAATAATTTAAATTAAGGAATATACACATATACATATACAACTATGAGCAAAGTGAAAACAGTCCAACAAAAATAAGTACAGTAGATTGACCCAGTGAACAAAGGAAACCAAAAATTATATCTACCAGTTAAGAACAAAACTAACTAAAGCACAAATTGGAAAACAAAACTAAAGCAAGGTGCCAATTGGGGAATAAAGCAATGAAAATAAAACTAACAAATGTGTTGAGAAGAAAGGAAAGAAAGAAAAGAAAGAATAGGTATGCAAGTTTAAATAGAGTTAGATAAAGAAGATTTATATACATTAAAGATTAACTGCAAGGGGAAAAGAACAGTAGGAAAATCAAACAAAGGAACAAATGTAGAAAAAATAATAATAGGTTTAAAAAATTAATGAGATATAAAAAAATTCCACAGAACTGCAAAAGCCCAATGTAGAGGCAGAGGTTTATAATAACAATAAAAAGTATGACTGAGAAAAAAAAAAAAAAGCTCAAAAGCTTAATTAGATTTCATAGTGCCAATAAAATCAACAACTATAACAGAGGGGAGAAAAAAAGGGGAAAAAAGAAAAAGAAAAAAAGAAAAAAGAATCTATAGAAGTCAAAACATAAGAATAATAAATGTTTTTCTTGAGTTACTGCTATTAGAGTCCTTTCCCTTGCTGGGAGTCAAAGTTCACCTCATCTCCCAAGGATACCCCCCAGTACTGTGCTCATCTCTGGACCTGCTGTGGCAGCAGCTCAGATTCTAATCTGGTCCTACCCCTGTGTGTTCTTGCCTCCAATGTCCACAGCTATCAGAACTAGTGCGTTTTCTTTTGTGGGAGCTCTCAATGATCTTTTATATATTCCATAGATACAGAATCTACGTGGTTGATCATGTGGATTTAATTTGCAGCTTGTACTGCTGCTGGGAAGGTTTTGGGTCTTCTTCCTTAGCTACAGTGCCTCTGGGTTTCTAATGTGGCTTTATTTCCATCTTTGCATGTGGGTTATCCACTGGGGTTTGCTTCTGAGGCTGCCTTGGAGGACTTGGGTTTGCCCCTCTGAGGGCCAAGTGTGGAGGTGGTGCAGCTGCTTGGTTTGCAGGGGTTCTGGCAGCACCAGGTACTTAGGGGAATTGGTGGCTAGGGCAGCAGGAAATACAGTCCTCTAGCAGGAAGCGCAGTGGCTGTGACGGACCACGCAGAAAGCGTGGCCTAGAGGAGCTACCCTTGCCCAAGGTCTGGGGCAGGGCCCTAGAGCGCCAGGCTGCGACGGTGTAGGAGCGGCCAAGAGGAGCTACCCCACATCCAAGGAGCGGCGGCTGCACCGGCACAGGAGGGCCTAGAGGAGCTACTCCACGTTCAAGGTCAGGAGGGGCAACATCGTCCAAGGTAAGGAGCAGCGCTTTACTGGACCAGCTGTGAAGAGATACCCCACGTCCAAGGTAAGAGAAATCCAAGTAAGACAGTAGGTGTTGTGAGAGGGCATCAGAGGGCAGACACACTGAAACCATAAGTACAGAAAACTAGCCAATCTGATCACATGGACTACAGCCTTGTCTAACTCAATGAAACTAAGCCATGCCATGTGGGGCCACCCAAGACGGACGGGTTATGGTGGAGAGGTCTGACAGAATGTGGCCCACTGGAGAAGGGAATGTCAAACCACTTCAGTATTCTTGCCTTGAGAACCCCATGAACAGTATGAAAAGGCAAAACGATAGGATACTGAAAAGGGAACTCCCCAGGTTGGTAACTGCCCAATATGCTACTGGAGATCAATGGAGAAATAACTCCAGAAAGAATGAAGTGACTGAGCCAAAGCATAAAACAATACCCAGTTGTATGTGACTGGTGAAAGAAGCAAGGTCCGATGCTGTAAAGAGCAATATTGCATAGGAACCTGGAATGTTAGGTCCATGAATCAAGGCAAATTGGAAGTGGTCAAACAGGAGATGGCAAGAGTGAACATCGACATTCTAGGAATCAGCAAACTAAAATGGACTGGAATGGGTGAATTTAAATTAGATGACCATTATATCTACTACTGTGGGCAGGAATCCCTTAGAAGAAATGGAGTAGCCATCACGGTTAACATAAGAGTCTGAAATGCAGTACTTGGATGCAATCTCAAAAACGACAGAATGATCTCTGTTCGTTTCCAAGGCAAACCATTCAATATCACAGTAATCCAAGCCTATACCCCAACCAGTAACACTGAAGAATCTGAAGTTGAATGGTTCTATGAAAACCTACAAGACCTTTTAGAACTAACACCCAAAAAAGATGTCCTTTTCAATATAGGGGACTGGAATGCAAAAGTAGGAAGTCAAGAAACACCTGGACTAACAGGCAAATTTGGCCTTGGGATACAGAATGAAACAGGGCAAAGGCTAATAGAGCTTTGCCAAGAGAACACACTGGTCATAGAAAACACCCTCTTCCAACAACAAAAGAGAAGACTCTACACATGGACATCACCAGATGGTCAACACCAGAATCAGATTGATTATATTCTTTGCAGACAAAGATGGAGAAGCTCTATATAGTCAGCAAAAACAAGACAAGGAGCTGACTGTGGCTCAGATCATGAACTCCTTATTGCCAAATTCAGACTTAAATTGAGAAAGTAGGGAAAACCACTAGATCATTCAGGTATGACCAAAATTAAATCCCGTGCGATTTCACAGTGGAAGTGAGAAATAGATTTAAGGGACTAGATCTGATAGAGTGCCTAATGAACTATGGACGGAAATTTGTGATATTGTACAGGAGACAAGGATCAAGACCATCCGCATGGACAAGAAATGCAAAAAAGCAAAATGAATGTCTAAAGAGGCCTTACAAATAGCTGTGAAAAGAAAAGAAGTGAAAAGCAAAGGAGAAAAGGAAAGACATAAGCAACTGAATGCAGAGTTCCAAAGAATAGCAAGGAGAGATAAGAAAGCCTTCTTCAGTGATTAGTGCAAAGAAATAGAGGAAAACAACAGAATGGGAAAGACTAGAGATCTCTTCAAGAAAATTAGAGATAACAAGGGAACATTTCATGCAAAGATGGGCTCGATAAAGGACAGAAATGGACCTAACAAAAGCAGAAAATATTGAGAAGGGGTGGCAAGAATACACAGAAGAACCGTATAAAGAAGATCTCCACGACCCAGAAAATCACGATGGTGTGATCACTCACCAAGAGCCAGACATCCTGGAATGTGAAGTCAAGTGGGCCTTAGAAAGCATCACTACGAACAAAGCTAGTGGAGGTGATTGAATTCCAGTTTGAGCTATTTCAAATCCTGAAAGATGATGCTGTGAAAGTGCTGCACTCAATATGCCAGCAAATTTGGAAATCTCAGCAGTGGCCACAGGACTGGAAAAGGTCAGTTTTCATTCCAATCCCAAAGAAAGTCAATGCCAAAGAATGCTCAAACTACCACACAATTGCACTCATCTCACACGCTAGTAAAGTAATGCTCAAAATTCTCCAAGCTAGGCTTCAGTAATACATGAACCGTGAACTTCCAGATGTTCAGCTGGTTTTAGAAAAGGCAGAGGAACCAGAGACCAAATTGCCAACATTTGCTGGATCATGGCAAAAGCAAGAGAGTTCCAGAAAAACATCTATTTCTGCTTTATTGACTATGCCAAAGCCTTTGACTGTGTGGATCACAATAAACTGTGGAAAATTCTGAAAGAGATGGGAATACCAGACCACCTGACCTGCCTCTGGAGAAATCTATATGCATGTAGGAAGCAGCAGTTAGAACTGGACATGGAACAACAGACTGGTTCCAAATAGGAAAAGGAGTACATCAAGGCTGTATATTGTCACCATGCTAATTTAACTTATATGCAGAGTACATCATGAGAAACACTGGCCTGGAAGAAGCACTAGCTGGAATCAAGATTGCCGGGAGAAATATCAATCACCTCAGATATGCAGATGACACCACCCTTATGGCAGAAAGTGATGAGGAACTAAAAAGCCTCTTGTTGAAAGTGAAAGAGAAGAGTGAAAAAGTTGGCTTAAAGCTCAGCATTCAGAAAACTAAGATCATGGTATCTGGTCCCATTACTTCATGAGAAGTAGATGGGGAAACAGTGTCCAGCTTTATTTTTTTGGTCTCCAAAATCACTGCAGATGGTGATTGCTGCCATGAAATTAAAAGACGCTTACTCCTTGGAAGGAAAGTTATGACCAACCTAAGTAGTATATTCAAAAGCAAAGATATTACTCTGCCAACAAAGGTCCGTCTAGTCAAGGCTATAGTTTTTCCAGTGGTCATGTATGGATGTGAGAGTTGGACTGTGAAGAAAGCTGAGCGCCAAAGAATTGATGGTTTTGAACTGTGGTGTTGGAGAAGACTCTTGAGAGTCCTGTGGATTGCAAGAAGGTCCAACCAGTCCATCCTAAAGGAAATCAGTCCTGAGTGTTCATTGTAAGGACTGATGTTTAATCTGAAACTCCAGTACTTTTGCTACCTGATGCGAAGAGCTGACTCATTTGAAAAACACTGATGCTGGGAAATATTGAAGGCAGGAAGAGAAGGGGATGACAGGGGATGAGGTGGTTAGATGGGAAGATCCTCCTGAGAAGGGAACGTCTACCCACTCCAGTATTCTGGCCTGAAGAATCCATGAACTCTATAGTCCATGGGGTTGTAAAGGGTCAGACACAACTGAGCGACTTTCACTTCACTTCACTTCACTTCACAGCAGCAAATAATTGGGAAACAAAATATAAAATAATTCCATTTACTTAGTAGCACTAACATAGGAACAAATTAGATGAAAGATATGCCAGAAGATATATGTGGAGTTTCTTGTTGGTGAACATGTGGAGATTTGGAGACAGTGTTGTGTTCAGAAAGGCATGGAAATTCCTTACCCTTTCCTCACACTTTTCCCTCTGCATCTCTTCCATCTTGACTACTCCTCAGCTACACCACGCCAAAGATTCTAGGAGAGTAAATCCTAAGGTATTGTTTTGGCAAAGCTTTTAAATCACAATAAAATAATTATAAAACGTCAAAAAAATGTGGACACATAATGCATATAGTGGTCATGTATGTATGTGAGAGTTGGACTGTGAAGAAGGCTGAGTGCTGAAGAATGGATGCTTTTGAATTGTGGTGTTGGAGAAGACTCTTGAGAGTCCCTTGGACTGCAAGGAGATCCAACCAGTCCATTCTGAAGGAGATCAGTCCTGGGTGTTCATTGGAGGGACTGATGCTAAAGCTGAAACTCCAATATTTTAGCCACCTCATGCGAAGAGTTGACTCATTGGAAAAGACTCTGATGCTGGGAGGGATTGGGGGCAGGAGGAGAAGGGGACGACAGAGGATGAGATGGCTGGATGGCATCACTGACTCGATGGACATGAGTCTGAGTGAACTCTGGGATTTGGTGATGGACAGGGAGGCCTGGCACGCTGCAATTCATGGGGTTGCAAAGAGTCTGACACAACTGAGCCACTGAATTGACCTGAATGCATATACATATATATATATATATATATATAGAGAGAGAGAGAGAGAGAGAGAGAGAGAGAGAGAGAAAGAGAGAGAGAGAGAGGGAGGGAGAGAGAGTACTAGTGTTAGCTAGCTGTATTAAGTTTATGGATTAGAAGTCTCTAACTTCTAAAAACTTTTTAAAAAGAAACTGATAATATGCTTGAGAATCAGAGTAAAGTTTGGATTTACTATATTGAATAATGAGACACTGTTATTTCCATGTCCTGGCTCTTATAAATAGTGTTGCAATGAACATTGGGGTTCATGTGTCTTTTTGAATTATGTCTTTTTCAGGATAGGTATACTACATAGACTTTCTTTCTTTTCTTTTTTTTTTTTTTTTTTTTTACAAATATTGAACTATCCTTTCATTCACTTGGTCATGGTGTTTGATTCTTAGAATCACTTCACTGCACACAGTGGGCCCTGCCACTGTTCACCTTTGAGGAAACATACATTCTTACTGGCTGTTTCTTTTTTGGTGACTGATGATTTTTACACAGCTCTGTGGATTATGGATTCCCACCAGCAATGAATAAAAGCCCCTGTAGCTCCACAATGTTGTCAGACTTTGGTGTTGTCAGTGTTCCAGGTTTTGACCATTCTAACAGGTGGTAGGAGTACATCATGATTTTCTTTCAAAGATTTTTTTTTTTTTTAATTTTAACTATTTTACTATTTCTTTTATGGATTGTGCCTCTGCTTCTAAGAAGTCACTGCTATACCTAGGGTCATTTAGGATGTTTCCTATGACATTTTCTAGGAATTTAGTTTTGCTTTTTACACTTAGGTGTATGGTCCATTTGAGGTAAACTTTATGAAGCATGCAAGGTTTGTTCTCTAATATATGTATTCAAATACTACATTTTTTCTAAGTACTGTTTTTGCTGTATGGCACAAATTTTGGTAAGTTGTTCTTATTTTCGTTTAAAAATATTTTTTTTAATTCTTGAGATTTCTTCTTTACTTATGTATCATTTAGATGTTTGTTGTTTAATCTCTATGTAATTTATAATTTTCTAGTTGTCTTTCTGTTACTTGATTTTTAGTTTAATTCCCCTGTGGCCTGAAAGCTTTCATGGTATGATTTCTGCTCTTTTAAATTTGTTAAGCTGTGTTATATGGCCCCAAAAGTGGCCTATCTTGCTGAATGTTCTATGCATGAGTACATCATGTAATCAGTTTTGTTGGATGAAGTAATCTATGGATGTCAATTATATTCAATTGATTGATGGTATTCTTTAGTTTAGCTATGCTCTTATTGATATCCTACCTGCTGGGTCTATCCAGTGTAGTCTCACTGTAGTCTTCTTTTGGTTGGAAGTATATGACCATGCTATGTATCATGGAGGGACAGGCTTGGGGTAGGGAGGGGAATAGTGGATGAGTTGGTAACTTCTCTACCTCAAGCTTAGGGCTTTCCTGGTGGCTCAGTGATAAAGAATCCACTTACTAATGTAGGAGACACAGGAGATATGGGTTCAATCCCTGTGTTGGGAAGATTCCCTAGAGAAGGAAATGGCAACCCACTCCAGTATTTTTGCCTGGGAAATCACATGGAAGAGGAGCCTGGCAGTCTATAGTCCATGGGTTCACAGAAGAGTCAGACACGACTTAGTGACTAAACAACAGCTACCTGAAGCTCACTTGGTACAATTCCATAAAGATAACCTGAAGACTGATGTGTGTTTATAGCAATTGGGCAGCCTTAGACCTGGTGCCTGCCACATGTCTCAAAAATAAAACAAACTAAGACAATAGGATGGGGGCATTTGCTGGGAAAGCAAATATAGTCTCTCTAATGGATCAGTTCAGTTCAGTTCAGTCGCTCAGTCGTGTCTGACTCTTTGCAACCCCATGAATTGCAGCACGCCAGGCCTCCCTGTCCATCACCAACTCCTGGAGTTCACTCAAACTCATGTCCATTGAGTTGGTGATACCATCCAGCCATCTCATCCTGTCGTCCCCTTCTCCTCCTGCCCCCAAACCCTCCCAGCATCAGAGTCTTTTCCAATGAGTCAACTCTTCACATGAGCTGGCCAAAGTATTGGAGTTTCAGCTTTAGCATCATTCCTTCCAAAGAATACCCAGGACTGATTTTTAGAATGGACCGGTTGGATCTCCGTGCAGTCCAATGGTTGGAGACTCTCAGTTGTTGGAGTGATATAAATATGACTACATTTTTATTTACCTTAACTTCAAGAATTTATTATCACAACACTAAGTTCATTTTATCTAAAATTTCTCAATGTTATGTTTGCCATATTGCTGGAAAACTGAAGTTTTATGTTATTTTATAAACATGTTTTAACTTATCTCTAACTTGAGCCACATCAAGTTGGTTCATATTTAACATAGCTTCTCATTAAAAATCTTAATGTTCTACATCCTCCCTTCTATTGTTGGTGTATTTATCCTAGATAACAGGCATGAGTTTCAGAAAAGTTAAGAAAAATAAAAACAATAGACATTGTAGATTCCAAAGCTTGAGAAATCTTACACAATGATTTATTCATGGTTCCTAATTTATAATTCCTGATTTCTTGCCGATTTTCTACCAAGAGAATTGAAACTATTAACTGAAAGATTTTGAACAGTAAACATTTATGTCCAAAAGTATTATTTTATGGACATATTTTAAAATTACCTATCTATGAGAAAAGTTTATCTTATTAAGAAAGGATTTGTAGATAAGAAATTGCGTCCATTAAATAATAGGCTTCCTTTTAAACTTTAATTGTGGAGATTATTTTTTTGTCATCTGTTTAATTTGTGACCTAGATAATTGTTATTTGCATTAATGTTTTAAAGAAAAAAAAATTATTGATTCAATTAAATATTTGCTTTCTCCTTGGATACTTGGACAGAATGATATGGCTTTTAAATAGTAGAATATCGGAGAAGGCAATGGCAACCCACTCCAGTACTCTTGCCTGGAAAATCCCATGGACGGAGGAGCCTGGTGGGCTGCAGTCCATGGGGTCGATAGGAATCAGACACAACTGAGCGACTTCACTTTGACTTTTCACTTTCATGCATTGGAGAAGGAAATGGCAACCCACTCCAGTGTTCTTCCCTGGAGAATCCCAAGGACGGGGGAGCCTGGTGGGCTGCTGTCTATGGGGTCACACAGAGTTGGACATGACTGAAGCGACTTAGCAGCAGTAGAATATCAGATTATATTATCATTGAATCATCTTATTGTCGGGGGAGTGTGTAATTTCCTCGGTTCTGTCTTGTCACAACAAAAATTTGAAGCGATGGATGGGCTAGTGTTACAGCTCTATGTAACTTCCTCAGTCAAACCAGTGTTACAACTCAGTTCTATACAGAAATTAAAGGAAAATACACCCTCAAGGCATGAGGGTGAGCTGACCCTAATGATTCACAGAGAAGAGAAGCCCCCAGGCCAGTCTTGGCTTCTCTTTTTATGTTTCTTTCTCCTCCCCCTGAGCCTGCCCTATGTAAATTGGGCTAGCCAGGAGGGCTGTTGTTTTACCTGAGGGCCTCACTCGGGTCCTCTGACCTTCCAGAGGGCTTTTCCCTTCTTTGTCTTTTAGCCACGGCCATTCTGGACTCCTTTTTCCTATTCTAACTAGCTAACATTTTTGTTGTGATGAGACAGAACTAAGGAAATTACAAACTCTCCCAACATTACCTTGATTAATATAAGTATATATGAATTTAAAAATGCTAATAGCAGTGATTCCTAATCTAACAGTCTTTAATAGCTCATTTACTTTTGATCCATTTTGTATTATGAATTGAAATTGTTGTAATAATTTAAAAACTGCCTTTGGAAATAAGCTTTCATGAGATTTTATTAGAAGCTCTTGAATAATAAGCGATTTTTGAGATGGTATATGCTCCCTTCATTTTAGAGATTGTTAAGGCAATTCCCTCAAATGATAGTAAAACATGTGTAGGAAATAATGTGAAAATAGTGAAAGTACATCTAATGCTTTTATGGTATTCTAAAGTCAGTCTCTGAATACACAAACTTTCATTATTCTTCAGTGTTCTGTGATTAGAAAAGTGACTAAAGATTAAAGTTTGCATATTATTTTACAATATCTAGTTACCAAGGACATACACTAATTAAGAAGCATCAAGCTAACCTGAAATACATCGGAATGTTATAAGGACTTATAACTCTGTTCCACTATTTGCAACCCCATGAACTGTAGCCTGTGTCTGTCCATGGAATTTTCTAGGCAAGAATACTGGAGTGGGTTGCAATTCCCTTCTCCAGAGGATCTTCCTGAACTAGGAATTGAACCTGGGTCTCCTGAATTGCAGGTAGATTCTTTACCATCTGAGCCATGGGGAAAACTCCCTATCTTCAACAGTTTATTATAAAAGATCTTGGCTTCTAAGAATTTTCATTCTCAAACTTATTCAAAGGACGTTTTGTATCATTTAAAACATCACATTTGTATTAATTTTACTTGAGAGTAACTATATTATCAACTGAATAGCAAATAAGGCACTTTTTCCCCTCTCAAAGCTGGGGATAAATATTTTTACAGCTAAAAGAATAACTTAATCTACTGCTTAATTGCTTAAACTAAAGAAATCCTCAAACAGCCTCTCTATGCTATTTGGATTTGCTTCTTTTGTTTTGTTAATGGTGTCTTTTGATGGGACAGAATCTTCCAATTCTGATGAAACACAAATTAGCAGTTTCTTTGTTTTATGGTTGCTCTTTTGATCTCCCTAAGAAATACTTTCTACTGAAAGTGACTAAGATGATTTTTTTAAAGACTTTATAGTTTTAGTACTTAAGAATCTTTCAATTTATTATTCCTACTTTTACATGACTTGGTTGTTTTAAGGCATTTGTATTTATATATAAAGTTTAGAATCATACTGTTAATTTCTACAATCTGCTGTGATTTTGATCAGGACAGAGTTTTAACTAAAAGTTTTTTTGTACCTTCAGAAAAATGTGGTAGTTTCAAGTGTTGTGACCTGCCCCTTCATTACTAAAAGGTATTCCAAAAGAGCTGATGTTTCAGAAATTTTATTGAAGATAGCATTTTTAAAATATCTTTTTCCATTTTTTTTTGTTTGCTAGTTTATAGAAACAAAATTGGCATTTCATTCTTAAACTTTGGTAAATTAATTGATTAGTTTCCTTAGGATTTTCTAAACAGGCTATTATCTATTACCTGAATGTACTATCTGAATGTAAAAGAGTTTTACTTTTTAATTCTTTATGTTTTTTATTTCATTTTCTTAATTATTGAACTATTTATGCTTTCTAGTGCAATAATAAAACGTTAAGATGACACATTCTTGTTCAGTCCTCAAATTAGAAGAAATTCAACAGTTTAATAATTCAAAATTCAATTTGAGTATACCCATTAAATACTTTAACATCAAGATTATTAGCTGTACATACTTTGTGCCCATCTGTTGGGTTTGTCAGAGAAGGCAATGGCACCCCACTCCAGTACTCTTGCCTGGAAAATCCCATGGATGGAGGAGCCTGGTAGGCTGCAATCCATGGGGTCGATAGAGTCAGACACGGCTGAGCGACTTCACTTTCACTTTTCACTTTCATGCATTGGAGAAGGAAATGGCAGCCCACTCCAGTGTTCTTGCCTGGAGAACCCCAGGGATGGGGGAGCCTGGTGGGCTGCCGTCTATGGGGTCGCACAGAGTCGGACACGATTGAAGCAACTTAGCAGCAGCATTGGGTTTGTGCCCTAACTTGACAAAGTTTACATCTCTTCCTATTTTATGAGAGTCTTTGAAATTACAAATTAGTTTTGGATTTTGTCACTGCCTTTCCTACATATTTTGAGATAATTTTTCTCTTTTTCCCTGATAATGTAGAATACTGCTTTGCTTGATTTGGGATCAGATCAGATCAGATCAGATCAGTCGCTCAGTTGTGTCCCACTCTTTGCGACCCCATGAATCTCAGCACGCCAGGCCTCCCTGTCCATCACCAACTCCCAGAGTTCACTGAGACTCACGACCATCGAGTCAGTGATGCCATCCAGCCATCTCATCCTCTGTCGTTCCCTTCTCCTCCTGCCCCCAATCCCTCCCAGCATCAGAGTCTTTTCCAATGAGTCAACTCTTCGCATGAGGTGGCCAAAGTACGGGAGTTTCAGCTTTAGCATCATTCCTTCCAAAGAAATCCCAGGGCTGATCTCCTTCAGAATGGACTGGGTGGATCTCCTTGCAGTCCAAGGGACTCTCAAGAGTCTTCTCCAACACCACAATTCAAAAGCATCAATTCTTCAGCGCTCAGCCTTCTTCACAGTCCAACTCTCACATCCATACATGACCACAGGAAAAACCATAGCCTTGACTAGACGAACCTTTGTTGGCAAAGTAATGTCTCTGCTTTTGAACATGCTATCTAGGTTGGTCATAACTTTCCTTCCAAGGAGTAAGCGTCTTTTAATTTCATGGCTGCAGTCACCATCTGCAGTGATTACTAATCTTTAATTATTACAATAAAACCATGCCAAAGTTTCCTAAACATTTTATATGTTTAATATTTGAACTGTTGATATTATATTAAGAAATTAAGTTTTATGTTCATAAGTTATTTAAATTAAATAAATAAATTGGGAAGTATTCTATTGTCCTCTATTATCTGAAACAATTTGTGTAAGATTGTCATGATTTCAAAACTAAATGCTTTATATAATTAACAACTAGAGAAACTGATCCTTGAAACTTCATGCAGAAAAACTTTAAATTGCAATTTAAAAAAATTGGGTGGAAGCATGTTCAAAGTTTTTTACTCCTAATGTACTAACTTCAGTAAACTTCAAAATTTTCTTCAACCTAATAAAAAGTTGTTAAATTTGTGAACACAAATACCTTTCTTCATATTGACTTATTATGCTTTTTGTGTCTATATGATGTCTAAGGCAGTTTCCTTCTAATATTGATAGTTTATATATTCTTATATTTTTAAATCTTGGTCAGTTATATTTGCAATTCATCAGTATAACTAATATTTCCATTAGTAGGCTTGTTAAATTTATTTTCCTACTTTATTTCTAATTTCATGTTTAGTACTTATTTCCCTCTGTTTATATAAATTTTAGCATGGCTTTTGAGCTTCTTAAAGTTGACTACTGAATAATTAATATATAATTGTCCAAGTATTATAATTTTTACTTACAGAAATTTCATTTTTAATAACTTCCCTTTTCCATAGTTTCATTATGCAATCAGTTCAGTTCAGTTCACTCATCACTCAGTCATGCCAAACTCTTTGCAACACCATGGACTACACACACCAGGCTTCCATGTCCATCACCAACTCCGGGAGTTTATTCAAACTCATGTCCATCGAGTTGGTGATGCCATCCAACCATCTCATCCTCCATCATCCCCTTCTTCTCCCATCTTCAATCCTTCCCAGCATCAGGGTCTCTTCCAATGAGTCAGTTCTATGCATCAGGTGGCCAAAGTATTGGAGCTTCAGCGTCAGCATCAGTCCTTCCAATGAATATTCAGGACTGATTTCCTTTAGGTTGGACTGGTTGGATCTCCACGCTATCCAAGGAACTCTCAAGAGTCTTCTCCAACACCACAGTTCAAAAGCATCAGTTCTTCGGCACTCACCTTTCTTTATAGTCCAACTCTCACATCCATACATGACTACTGGAAAAACCATGAGTATAACTAGATGGAATTTTGTTGGAAAAGTAATGTCTCTGCTTTTTAATATGCTGTCTAGGTTGGTCATAATTTTTCTTTCAAGGAGCAAGTCTCTTTCAATTTCATGGCTACAGTTACCATCTGCAATGATTTTGGAGCCCCAAAATGTAAAAGTCTGTCACAGCTTGCAATGTTTCCCCATCTATTTCCCATGAAGTGATGGGACTGGATGCCATGATCTTAGAATGTTGAGTTTTAAGCCAAGATTTTCACTCTCCTCTTTCACTTTCATCAAGAGGCTCTTTAGTTCTTCACTTTCTGCCATAAGGGTGGTGTCATCTGCATATCTGAGGTTATTGATATTTCTCCCAGCAATCTTGATTCCTGCTTGTGGTTCATCCAGCCCAGCGTTTCTCATTATGTACTCTTCATATAAGTTAAAGAAGCAGGGTGACAACATACAGCCTTGACGTACTCCTTTTCCCATTTGGAACCAGTCTGTTGTTCCATGTAAAGTTTTAACTGTTGCTTCCTGACCTGCATACAGGTTTCTCAAGAGGCAGATCAGGTGTTCTGGTATTCCCATCTCTTTCAGAATTTTCTACAGTTTGTCATGACCCACACAATTAAAAGGCTTTGGCATAGTCAATAAAGCAGAAATAGATGTTTTTCTGGAACTCGCTTGCTTTTTCGATGATCCAACCGATGTTGGCAATTTGATCTCTGGTCCCTCTGCCTTTTCTAAATCCAGCTTGAACATCTGGACGTTCACAGTTCATGTGTTGTTGAAGCCTGGTTTGGAGAATTTTGAGCATTACTTTACTACCATGTGAGATGAGTGCAACTGTGTGATAGTTTGAGCCTTCTTTGGCATTGCCTTTCTTTGGGATTGGAATGAAAACTGACCTTTTCCAGTCCTGTGGCCACTGCTGAGTTTCCAAATTTGCTGGCATATGGAGTGCAGCACTATAACAGCATCATCTTTTAGTAATTGAAATGGATCACTGGAATTCCATCACTGCCTCTAGCTGTGTTCATAGTGATGCCTCCTAAGGCCCACTTGACTTCCCATTACAGGATGTCTGGCTATAGGTGAGTGATCATACCATCGTGATTATCTGGGTTATGAAGATTTTTTTTTTTCATATAGTTCTTCTGTGTATTCCTGCCACCTCTACTTAATATCTTCTGTTTTGGTTAGGTCCATATGATTTCTGTCCTTTATTGTGCCCATCTTTGCATGAAATGTTCCCTTGGTATCTCTAATTTTCTTGAAGAGATTTCTCGTCTTTCCCATTCTGTTGTTTTCCTCTATTTCTTTGCATTGATCACTGAGAAAGGCTTTCTTATCTCTCCTTTCTAGTCTTTGGAACTCTGCATTCAGATGGGTATATTTTTCCTTTTCTCCTTTGCTTTCTGCTTCTCTTCTTTTCACAGCTTTTTGTAAGGCCTCCTCAGACAGCCATTTTGCTTTTTTTTTGCATTACTTCTTTCTTGGGGATGGTCTTGATCCCTGTCTCCTGTACAATGTCATGAACAGCTTTTCATAGTTCTTCAGGCACTCTATCAGATCTAATCCCTTGAATCTATTTCTAACTTCCACTGCATAATTGTAAGGGATTTGATTTAGGTCATACTTGAATGGTCTAGTGGTTTTCCGTACTTTCTTCAATTTCACTCTGAATTTGTCAAAAAGGAGTTCATGATCTGAGCCACTCCCAATTTTGTTTTTGCTGACTCTATAGAGTATCTTCATCTTTGACTACAAAACATATAATCAATCTTGTTTTTGTATTGACCATCTGGTGATGTCCATTAAAGTCTTCGCTTGTATTATTGGAAGAGAGTGTTTGCCAAGATCAGTGCATTGTCTTGGCAAAACTCTATTAGCCTTTGCTGTGCTTCATTCTATACTCAAAAGCCAAATCTGCCTGATACCCCAGGTGTTTCTTGACTTCCTACTTTGCATTCCAGTTCCATATAATGAAAAGGACATCTTTTTTGGGTATTAGTTCTAGAAAGTCTGGTAGGTCTTCACAGAACCGTTCAACTTCAGATACTTCAGCATTACTCGTTGGGCCATAGACTTGGATTACCATGATTTTGAATGGTTTGCCTTGGAAACAAATAGAGATCATTTTGTCATTTTTGAATTTGCATCGAAGTACTGCATTTCATACTCTTTTGTTGACTATGATGGCTATTCCATTGTCTTCTAAGGGATTCTTGCCCACAGTAGTAGACATAATGATTACCATAGTTAAATTCACCCATTCCAATCCATTTTAGATCACTGATTTTTAAAATGTCAATGGTCACTTTTGCCATCTCCCATTTGACCACTTCCAATTTGCCTTGATTCATGGACCTAACCTTCCAGGTTCCTATGCAACATTGCTCTTTACAGCATCGGACCTTGCTTCCATCAACAGTCACATCCACAACTGGGTGTTGTTTTTGCTTTGGCTCCATCTCTTCCTTCTTTCTGGAGTTATTTCTCCACTGACCTCCAGTAGCATATTGGGCACCTACTGACCTGGGGATTTCATCTTTCTGTGTCCTATCTTTTGACTTTTCATACTGTTCATGGGGTTCTCAAGGCAAGAATACTGAAGTGGTTTGCCATGCCCTTCTCCAGTGGACCACATTTTGTCAGAAATCACAACCATGACCCTTCCGTCTTGGGTGGCCCTACATGGCATGGCTCATAGTTTCATTGAGTTAGACAAGGCTGTGGTCCATGTGATTAGACTGGTTAGTTTTCTGTGATTGTGGTTTTCAGTCTGTCTGCACTCTGATGGAGAAGGATAAGAGGGTGATGGAAGCTTCCTAATGGGATTGACTGATTGAGGGGGAAACAGTTTTGATTGGCGGGGCCATGCTCAGTAAATCTTAAATACACTTTTCTGTTGATGGGCGGAGCTGTGTTCCCTCCCTGATATTTTTCAGTTTCAGTTCAGTTGCTCAGTTTGTCTGACTCTTTGTGACCCCATGAATCGAAGCACACCTCCCTGTCCATCACCAACTCCCAGAGTCCACTTAAACCCATGTCCATTTACCTGGGGCCAAACTATCATGAAGGTTAATTAAGATAATGGTGACCTCCTTCAAAAGATCCCATGCATGTACTGCTACACTCACTGCCCCAACCCTGCAGCAGGCCACCACCAACCCACACCTCTGCTGGAGACTCCTGGATACTCAAGGGCAAGGCTGGGTCAGACTCTTGTGGAATCACTGCTCCTTTTTCCTGTGTCCTGTTGTGTATGGGTTTCTGTCTGTGCCCTCCAAGTGTCTTATTTCCCAGTCCTGTATAAGTGCTGGCAGCTGTATGGTGGGGTTAATGGAGACCTCCTCCAAGAGGGCTTATGCCATACCCCGTCTGCTCCACCCAGAGCCCCTGCCCCTGCGGCAGTCCACTGCTGAGCCGTACCTCCACAGGAGATGCTCAAACACAGTTCTGTCTCAGTCTCTGTGGGGTTCCTGGGTCCTGGTGCACACAAGGTTTGTTTGAGCCCACTGAGCATCTCTGGCAGGAATGGGGTTTGATTCTAAATGTGAATTTGCTCCTCCTACAGTCTTTCTGGGATTTCTCCTTTGCGCTTGGATATGGGGTATCTCCTCAAATTCATTCCAGAACTGCACATCTGCTGCTCCAGCACCTACCGTCTTGTTGGGGCTGTTCCTTTGCCCTTGGATATGGGGTATTTCCTCTCAGCTGCTCCAGTGATGTGCAGCTGCTGCTCCAGCGCCTACTGTCTGGGACTTCTCTGACATTGGATACAGAGCTGTGGCTGCCTGGTGCTGGAGCGGCTGAGAGGAGATACCCCACGTCCAGGGAGAGAGACTGCTTAGCCATAAAATAATACTGCCTGGGGACCAAGAATAGAAGCCTAAAAGGATATGGAGTTGTTTTAAGTTATTTTTTCTTGGACCGATGTTAGTCATTACGTCAAAGGAAAATAAACTGAAGAATTGTACCTTAGCATTCTACACCATTTTAGTAATAAAAAAATTACAGAAATCAAACAGACCGTAGTTTTCTTTGTCAAATAACTTTGCCTTCGGCTTACTTCCAGGGACTGGGAATTGGGAAGCAGTAAATGGAATATTTGGTGGGTATTATGATATCCATGCAATTAAATCGTATTTCCATTATTCAATGAGGAAACTGAAGCTGGAAGTATTAAAGCACATACGAATGTAACACAGTTACTGAGTGATGGAGAAAAAATCCACCTCAAATAGTTTGACCCAAGAACTCACATGCTAAGATACTACACTATGGTACCTCTCTTCACATTCCACGGATTGTACCATTAGAGTCATGTTAAATTATATTTGTAGGCACTATCCTGGTTTTATGCAGGATAATCCTGATTTCTAGTTGGAGTATTCCTTCTGTGGATTGTGCTGCCTTTATGGACTAATGAATTGTGAAAATGAAAAAAAATGAGATATTACATAATAAAAAATAAATGCCATTACCTTAGTTATAAATAAACATTTTTCAGAGCTAATTAATGTCTGAAATTGAAGTGAGAAGTTCATGTTAGAAATACTACTAGCAATGAGATAAACATCACAGTATTAATTTAATGTACTGGACAAATGCAATAGCTGTAATAAAGAAAAATTTAGGGCACTATAACTATAGTGTCTGGATGTGAAAAATAAAAAGTACAGTAGCTATATAGAGACTTCATATGTCTTTTGAAAAATAAATCCAGTGATGTACTACAACAAGTGAAAGAAACTGCATATTAAACTAATTCTATATCCAGAAATAAGGGTTAGGGAAGAACATTTTAGCAATAATTCAGATAGACTCCATGGCGAGGAGTAAAAGAGTGCAGAAATTAGTTTCTGAGGTTACAAATTAAAGGCAGTGGTTATGCAGTTTTACACTCAATGTTGACAACTTACCGTTATTCTTATTGGTAATAAGTGATGTAAAAATTAATGTTATTTTCCCAAAGAATAATCTGTTATATGTGTCAGTCCAGATTGTTGAAGATTATATTCATTTGTATATTAGGAAAAAAGCTTAATAGCCTTGAATTAATCAAACCTTTATTTATATTTCTTTCATACAAAAAAGTCTGGAGTAGGCAATCCAGAATTGAGCATCTCTGTGGAATTCTTTATAAAAGTCTTCACCATCCTTATATGGGGTTTCTATCCCTTAGTATATGATATTTTCCTTTGACTTCTGGAACTCCAATCATGACAACAGAGACTACATAAGAAGGAAAAGAAGAAGGGCAAGCCCTTCCTTACGAAGTTCCACTGGCAATCTCACCCAACACCTGTACTTATAATTCACTGTCCAGAACTTGACAATGTGGCAAAAATGTACTAAAGCTGAAATTTGAAAATAATTTTTTTCCCTCCTAAGGAATATTGTATCCAGATTTTAAAATAAAAGGGCATAATTTCTAAGGAAAAAGAGTAACATGGATGTTGTAATCTCTGCCAGATACTCCAAAATGAAAAGGCCCACTTATAAATTGAACAGTTCCAAGAGAACTGAACTCAAAGTCTTCAGATTTTCAATTATGTAGACAGGGTTAACTAAGCCCATAAACATTAAATCATTTCCCAAAGTCATACCAATACTTTATGGAACTACAAGAATGTGAATCTTGATCCTCTGGCCACTAGTGCATCTCACTGATCTGCACCAACTTCAAATTTAACTGTTTGTAATCAAGAACAAAAAAGAAATTTACACCTTAAACAAACAAAAAAATGGCTTCAAAGCTTCTTTTACCTTTTTAATTAAATTTTTAATACAGTGTAACACAAAGATGTAAATCCCTAAATCATGTGTTCAATAAATTATCACAACATAAACAAATCAATACGCATCAATTTAAAAATTTCTAGAACTCCAATGTCCTGATCTGCCACCGTCTATTCAATAGTTACTCCCACCAATCAAATTTAAACACAAGCCTAATTTTTAACACCATAATTTTGCCTGACTTTGTATTTTATGTTTATAGAATCATACATTTGTGTATTATGTTTATTTATCCTTTTAAATAGCAGTAACTCATTAATTCTCATATAGTATCATTTAGTACAGATTATTTAATATCCTATTGATAGACATTTGAGTCATTTTGGTGTCCTGAATATTGCCTCTATAAATATCCTGTTATGTGGATTTTGAAGCATGCAAAAAGGCAATCCAATTTGCTATGTAAAGGCTAAGAGAAAAATCGCTGAGTTATATTGTGTGCAGGCATTCAATTTTGTAAAACTCACCAGTGTTTGCACCAATTTCACTTTTACTATTAGCAACTGAGAGTTCTATTTTGCTTCATATTCTTATCAGGACACAGTATAGCTGTTATAAATAAACAGTTCTCCTATATGGTTAAAATGCATGGTAGAGAGAGGGCCAGTTCTTTATATTCCTACATTGGCATATTCCTTTCCCCCATGGGTTTCCCTGGTGGCTCAGACAGTAAAGAACGCCTGCAATGCAGGAGACCCGACTTCAATTCCTGGGTTGGTAAGATCCCCTGGAGAAAGGAATGACAACCCTCTTCAGTATTCATGTCTGGAGAATTCCATGGAGAGAGGAGCCTGGTTGGGCTACTGTCCATGGGTTCGCAAAGAGGTGGACAAGACTGAGTGACTAACACTCACTTCCCTCTATTGGGGGAAGTTCTTTCCATTTCAGCAAAGTTTCTTAGAAGAAAGTTGGCAGTAGAGTAGACAGAAGACCCCAGCATCTGGCCTAATAAGTCATTTAGTATTGAAGGGGCATATGTCTGATGCAAATGAACACTACTTTAGTCCAGCTCCCAATTATGTATCATGCTGCTGCTGTTGCTAAGTCGCTTCAGTCGTGTCCAGCTCTGTGTGACCCCACAGACGGCAGCCCACCAGGTTCCCCCGTCCCTGGGATTCTCCAGGCAAGAACACTGGAGTGGGTTGCCGTTTCCTTCTCCAATGCATGAAAGTGAAAAGTGAAAGTGAAGTCGCTCAGTCATAGCTGACTCTTCACGACCCCATGGACTGCAGCCTACCAGGCTCCTTCGCCCATGGGATTTTCCAGGCAAGAGTACTGGAGTGGGTTGCCATTGCCTTCTCCGATTATGTATCATAAATAGAGTTAATTAAATAGATAAAACACTGAAGCTTTTTAAATGCCTCTTCCCTGTTTATAATCATATTGACTTATGGAGGGATACTAAAGCCATTCTAATAAGAATTATGGACATTACCATAGATATTCCTTTAGATATATGAAATAATGCTTGTTTTTAATGTATCTTGATTTGGTCTTTTAAATTTTAATCAAAATCAAGTCACAGTCTCAATAATTAGGAATAACTTTGTCTTAAAAAGTGATTCAGGCTATTGCTAATGTAAAATCAATTAGGCATAACACTCCTTAAATCTTAGAAAAGGAGTTAGTTAATTCGGTTATTGCCCTGAGCTGTGATTAGAAACATGTTTTATATGTGACTTTATTTGATTAAGATGTCTTTCCCCAATGTTTATATACACAACACTTGTTCAGAGATGTGCTATATGGTGTAGGAAAGGTATCATTTATCACGGTAAATTATATCCGAACATATTCATTGTTAATATATCTATCATCCTACATTTGTATCTGTAATTTTCTGAGCACGTGCTGTGTTGTGCTTAGTCATGTCCGACTCTTTGTGACCCCATGGACTGTAGCCCGCCAGGCTCCTCTGCCCATGGGGATTCTCCAGGCAAAAATACTGCAGTGGGTTGCCATGCCCTCCTCCAGGGGATCTTCCCAACCCAGGGATCGAACCCAGGTCTCCCACATTGCAGGTGGATTCTTTACCATCTGTACCACATTTGCACGCAGATTCTTTACCATCTGAGCTACTAGGGAAGACTAATTTTCTAAGCATAGAGATTGAATATATACCATATAGGTAAATTTATTATTTAATTATAACAATCTTGTGTGTGTGTGCATGTGTGTGTGTCAGTCACTCAGTCATGTCTGACTCTCTGAGACCCCCATAGACTGTAACATGCCAAAAACATCAACAGTAAAAAACAACATTTCCTGGTGGTAAATTCTTCAAATAGTAATACTGCTATTATAAGAATCACAAAAATGGGGGAAACTTTACAAATGCAAACACAAAGATATGTAAGAACAGGTAATATCTTAATATTTCATAGAAAGCAAGCAGATCAAGAAAAAGTTAAGGCAGTAGCCTTTGTTGCTTTTTGATTTTTTAATGGAAAATTCAATGATGTATACAAGTAGAACCCCACTTGATAATACAGATGTATATTGTAAAGCTTTACAGAAACAGTCAATTTCCCTCAACATCGCCAATACGCGATTCACCATTCATGGATCATGTCAAATACCAACTCTAAAGCAATCATACCTGAATTGTTCAACTGGATGTTTTATACTCTCTTTCTTTTCTATGTCTCTTGTTATTTGTCATGCATGTTTTCACATTCATTTGTGGACATTTCTTTCTTTCTTTTATTTTTAGGATCATATTAGCCAAAGTTTATTCTTCTTATTTATTTAAAAAAATTTTTTTTTTATTTTTAACTTTATAATATTGTATTGGTTTTACCATATATCAAAATGAATCCGCCACAGGTATACATGTGTTTCCCACCCTGAACCCTCCTCCCTCCTTCCTCCCCATACCATCCCTCTGGGTCATCCCAGTGCACCAGCCTCAAGCATCCAGTATCATGCACTGAACCTGGACTGGCGACTCGTTTCATATATGATATTATACATGTTTCAATGCCATTCTCCCAAATCATCCCACCCTCTCCCTCTCCCACAGAGTCCAAAATACTGTTCTATACATTAGTATCTCTTTTGCTGTCTTGTATACAGGGTTATTGTTACCATCTTTCTAAATTCCATATTTATGTGTTAGTATACTGTACTGGTGTTTTTCTTTCTGGCTTACTTCACTCTGTATAATAGGCTCCAGTTTCATCCACCTCATTAGAACTGATTCAAATGCATTATTTTTAATGGCTGAGTAATACTCCATTGTGTATATGTACCACTGCTTTCTTATCCATTCACCTGCTGATGGACATCTAGGTTGCTTCCATGTCCTGGCTATTATAAACAATGCTGAGATGAACATTGGGGTACACGTGTCTCTTTCCCTTCTGGTTTCCTCAGTGTGTATGCCCAGCAGTGGGATTGCTGGATCATAAGGCAGTTCTATTTCCAGTTTTTTAAGGAATCTCCACACTGTTCTCCATAGTGGCTGTACTAGTTTGCATTCCCACCAACAGTGTAAGAGGGTTCCCTTTTCTCCACACCCTCTCCAGCATTTACTGCTTGTAGACTGTTGGATCGCAGCCATTCTGACTGGTGTGAAATGGTACCTCATAGTGGTTTTGATTTGCATTTCTCTGATAATGAGTGATGTTGAGCATCTTTTCATGTGTTTGTTAGCCAACTGTATGTCTTCTTTGGAGAAATGTCTATTCAGTTCTTTGACCCATTTTTTGATTGGGTCATTTTTTTTTCTGGAGTTGAGCTGTAGGAGTTGCTTGTATATTTTTGAGATTAGTTGTTTGTCAGTTGCTTCATTTGCTATTATTTTCTCCCATTCTGAAGGCTGCCTTTTCACCTTGCTGATAGTTTCCTTTGTTGTGCAGAGGCTTTTAAGTTTAATTAGGTCCCATTTGTTTATTTTTGCTTTTATTTCCAATATTCTGGGAGGTGGGTCATAGAGGATCCTGCTGTGATGTATGTCGGAGAGTGTTTTGCCTATGTTCTCCTCTAGGAGTTGTATAGTTTCTGGTCTTACGTTGAGATCTTTAATCCATTTTGAGTTTACTTTTGTCTATGGTGTTAGAAAGTGTTCTAGTTTCACTCTTTTACAAGTGGTTGACCAGTTTTCCCAGCACCACTTGTTAAAGAGATTGTCTTTAATCTATTGTATATTCTTGCCTCCTTTGTCAAAGATAAGGTGTCCATAGGTGCGTGGGCTTATCTCTGGGCTTTCTATTTTGTTCCATTGATCTATATTTCTGTCTTTGTGCCAGTACCATAGTGTCTTGATGACTGTGGCTTTGTAGTAGAGCCTGAAGTCAGGTAGGTTGATTCCTCCAGTTCCATTCTTTCTCAAGGTTGCTTTGGCTATTCGAGGTTTTTTGTATTTCCATACAAATTGTGAAATTATTTGTTCTAGCTCTGTGAAGAATACTGTTGGTAGCTTGATAGGGATTGCATTGAATCTATAAATTGCTTTGGGTAGTATACTCATTTTCACTATATTGATTCTTCCAATCCATGAACATGGTATATTTCTCCATCTATTAGTGTCCTCTTTGATTTCTTTCACCAGTGTTTTACAGTTTTCTATACATAAGTCTTTAGTTTCTTTAGGTAGATATATTCTTAAGTATTTTATTCTTTTCGTTGCAATGGTGAATGGAATTATTTCCTTAATTTCTCTATTTTCTCATTATTAGTGTATAGGAATGCAAGGGATTTCTGTGTGTTGATTTTATATACTGCAACTTTACTATATTCACTGATTAGTTCTAGTAATTTTCTGGTGGAGTCTTTAGGGTTTTCTATGTAGAGGATCATGTCATCTGCAAACTGTGAGAGTTTTACTTCTTTTCCAATTTGGATTCCTTTTATTTCTTTTTCTGCTCTGATTGCTGTGGCCAAAACTTCCAAAACTATGTTGAATAGTAATGGTGAAAGTGGGCACCCTTGTCTTGTTCCTGACTTTAGAGGAAATGCTTTCAATTTTTCACCATTGAGGATAACATTTGCTGTGGGTTTATCATATATAGCTTTTATTATGTTGAGGTATGTTCCTTCTATTCCTGCTTTCTGGAGAGTTTTTATCATAAATGGATGTTGAATTTTGTCAAAGGCTTTCTCTGCATCTATTGAGATAATCGTATGGTTTTTATTTTTCAGTTTGTTAATGTGGTGTATTACATTGATTGATTTGCAAATATTGAAGAATCTTTGCATCCCTGGGATAAAGCCCACTTGGTCATGGTGTATGATCTTTTCAATGTGTTGTAGGATTCTGATTGCTAGAATTTTGTTAAGAATTTTTGCCTCTATATTCATCAGTGATATTGGTATGTAGTTTTCTTTTTTTGTGGCATTTTTGTCAGGTTTTGGTATTAGGGTGATGGTGGCCTCATAGAATGAGTTTGGAAGTTTACCTTCCTCTGCAATTTTCTGGAAGAGTTTGAGTAGGATAGGTGTTAGCTCTTCTCTAAATTTTTGGTAGAATTCAGCTGTGAAGCCATCTGGACCTGGACTTTTGTTTGCTGGAAGATTTCTGATTACAGTTTCAATTTCCATGCTTGTGATGGGTCTGTAAAGATTTTTTATTTCTTCCTGGTCCAGTTTTGGAAATTTGTACTTTTATAAGAATTTGTCCTTTTCTTCCACGTTGTCCATTTTATCGGCATATAATTGCTGATAGTAGTCTCTTATGATCCTTTGTATTTCTGTGTTATCTGTTATGATCGCTCCATTTTCATTTCTAATTTTATTGATTTGATTTTTCTCCCTTTGTTTCTTGATGAGTCTGGCTAATGGTTTGTCAGTTTTATTTATCCTTTCAAAGAACCAGCTTTTGGCTTTGTTGATTTTTGCTATGGTCTCTTTTGTTTCTTTTCCATTTATTTCTGCCCTAATTTTTAAGATTTCTTTCCTTCTACTAACCCTGGGGTTCTTCATTTCTTCCTTTTCTAGTTGCTTTAGGTGTAGAGTTAGGTTATTTATTTGACTTTTTTTCTTATTTCTTGAGGTATGCCTGTTTTTCTATGAAATTTCCCCTTAGGACTGCTTTTACAGTGTTCCACAGGTTTTGGGTTGTTGTGTTTTCATTTTCATTCGTTTCTATGCAAATTTTGATTTCTTTTTTGTGATTTCTTCTGTGATTTGTTGGTTATTCAGCAGTGTGTTGTTCAGCCTCCATATGTTGGGATTTTTAATAGTTTTTCTCCTGTAATTGAGATCTATTCTTACTGCATTGTGGTCAGAAAAGATGCTTGGAATGATTTCAATTTTTCTGAATTTACCAAGGCTAGATTTATGCCCCAGGATGTGATCTATCTGGGAGAAGGTTCCGTGTGCGCTTGAGAAAAAAGGTGAAATTCATTGTTTGGGGATGAAATGTCCTATAGATATCAATTAGGTCTAACTGGTCTATTGTATCATTTAAAGTTTGTGTTTCCTTGTTAATTTTCTGTTTAGTTGATCTATCCATAGGTGTGAGTGGGGTATTAAAGTCTCCCACTATTATTGTGTTATTGTTTATTTCTCCTTTCATACTTGTTAGCATTTGTCTTACATATTGCATTGCTCCTATGTTGGGTGCCTATATATTTATAATTGTTATATCTTTTTCTTGGATTCATCCTTTGATCATTATGTAGTGACCTTCTTTGTCTCTTTTCACAGCCTTTGTTTTAAAGTCTATTTCATCTGATATGAGTATTACTACTCCTGCTTTCTTTTGGTCTCTATTTGCATGGAAAATCTTTTTTCAGCCCTTCACTTTCAGTCTATATATGTCCCCTGATTTGAGGTGGGTCTCTTGTAGACAACAAATGTAGGGGTCTTGTTTTTGTATCCATTCAGCCAGTCTTTGTCTTTTGGTTGGGGCATTCAACCCATTTACGTTTAAGGTAATTATTGATAAGTATGATCCTATTGCCATTTACTTTATTGTTTCAGGCTTGAATTTATACACCCTTTTTGTGTTTTCTGTCTAGAGAATATCCTTTAGTATTTGTTGGAGAGCTGGTTTGGTGGTGCTGATTTCTCTCAGCTTTTGCTTGTCTGAAAAGCTTTTGATTTCTCCTTCATATTTGAATGAGATCCTTGCTGGGTACAATAATCTGGGCTGTAGGTTATTTTCTTTCATCATTTTAAGTATGTCTTGCCATTCCCTCCTGGCTTGAAGAGTTTCTATTGAAAGATCAGTTGTTATCCTTATGGGAATTCCCTTGTGTGATATTTGTTGTTTTTCCCTTGATGCTTTTAACATTTGTTCTTTGTGTTTGATCTTTGTTAATTTGATTAATATGTGTCTTGGGGTGTTTCGCCTTGGGTTTATCCTGTTTGGGACTCTCTGGGTTTCTTGGACTTGGGTGATTATTTCCTTCCCCATTTTAGGGAAGTTTTCAACTATTATCTCCTCAAGTATTTTCTCATGGTCTTTCTTTTTGTCTTCTTCTTCTGGGACTCCTATGATTCGAATGTTGTAGCGTTTAATACTGTCCTGGAGGTCTCTGAGATTGTCCTCATTTCTTTCAATTCGTTTTTCCTTTTTCCTCTCTGATTCATTTATTTCTACCATTCTATCTTCTAATTCACTAATCCTATCTTTTGCCTCTGTTATTCTACTATTTGTTGCCTCCAGAGTGTTTTTGATCTCATTTATTGCATTATTCATTATATATTGACTCTTTTTTATTTCTTCTAGGTCCTTGTTAAACCTTTCTTGCATCTTCTCAATCCTTGTCTCCAGGCTATTTATCTGTGATTCCATTTCGATTTCAAGATTTTGGATCAATTTCACTATCATTATTCGGAATTCTTTATCAGGTAGATTCCTTATCTCTTCCTCTTTTGTTTGGTTTGGTGGGCATTTATCCTGTTCCTTTACCTGCTGGGTATTCCTCTGTCTCTTCATCTTGTTTATATTGCTGAGTTTGGGGTGTCCTTTCTGTATTCTGGCAGTTTGTGGAGTTCTCTTTATTGTGGAGTTTCCTTGCTGTGTGTGGGTTTGTACAGGTGTCTTGTCAAGGTTTCTTGGTTAGGGAAGCTTGTGTCGGTGTTCTGTTGGGTGAAGCTGGATTTCTTCTCTCTGGAGTGCAATGAAGTGTCCAGTAATGAGTGATGAGATGTCTATGGTTTTGGAGTAACTTTGGGCAGCCTGTATATTGGAGCTCAGGGCTGTGTTCCTGTGTTGCTGAAGAATTTTCTTGGTATGTCTTGCCCTGGAACTTGGTCCTTGTGCGGTGCTTGGTTTCAGTGTAGGTATGGAGGCATTTGATGAGCTCCTGTCAATTAATGTTCCCTGGAGTCAGGAGTTCCCTGGAGTCAGGGTTTGGACTTAAGCCTCCTGCTTCCAGTTATTGATCTTATTTTTACAGTAGTTTCAAAACTTCTCCTTCTATACAGCACCACTGATAAAACATCTAGGTTAAAGATGAAAAGTTTCTCCACCATGAAGGTCACCCAGAGAGGTTCACAGAGTTACATGGAGAAGAGAAGAGGGAGGAGGGAGTTAGAGGTGACCCAAATGAGATGAGGTGGAATCAATAGAGGAGACAGCAGGCTAGACAGTAATCACTTCCTTATGTGCACTCCACAACTGGACCGCTCAGAGATGTTCACGGAGTTATACAGAGAAGAGAAGAGGGAGGAAAGAGACAGATGTGGCCAGGAGGATAAAAGGGGGGAATGAAAAGGAGAGAGATCCATCCAGTAATCAGTTCCCTAAGTGTTCTCCACCATCTGGAACACACAGAAATTCAGAGTTGGGTAGAGTAGAGAGGGGTTAGGGAAGAGACACAGGCGACCTGGTGGAGAAAAAGGAGAGTGCAAAGGGGGAGAGAGCAGTCAAGCCAGTAATCTCGCTCCCAAGTAAAAAATGGGTACTGAAGATCAGGTTCTTAAAGGTACAAAATTGGTAACAAATACCTAAAATCATAAATTAAAAATCTAGAGTAGAGTTTGGAATTTCAAAAATACAATATTAAGGAAAAGAAAGAAAAAAAAGTCATAAAAATTATAAAGAAAATATAGGTACAAAATTGATAACAAATACCAAAAAGCAAAACTAAAAATCTAGAGTTTGGAATGTCAAAAATACAATGTTAAAGAAAAGAAGAAAAGGAAAAAAAAAAAACAAACAAACAAACAAAACAAAAAAAAAAAGAAAGAGAAAAAAAAAAAAAAAACAAGGTCACAAAAATTATAAAAAAATATATGAAGTTTGCTTTAAAAAAAAATAGGGTCTTTTTTTTTTTTCAAAGTAATAGTAGGTTATAAAAGTGAAAATTAAAGGAGTAATGGAGGACTTAAAATTTTTTTTAAAAAAGTAAGAAAGAAAGAATGATTGTAAAAATAGTAAAAATATATCTAGGACTTTCTCTGGTGTTGTTGTGGGTATTGTGAGGTCAGTTCATTTTTGGCTAGTTCCTTGGTCCGGCTTATATTTCTCAAGATCTATAGCCCCATTCCTATGTAGTCGGTACTAATGACAGGGTTTTAATCTATTGCCTGTCGCTCCCAAGCCGGTTCCCTCTGTTATAGCTTCTTCTGTTTGCTGGTCTCTTCAGTGTCTGGTTTCCGCCCTGATACAAAGGGGGCGGTGGTGGACACTTTTTTTTTTTTTTAGGCTCACTTGTTCACTTTTTTAGGCTGTGGGGAGGGAGGGACGCTGAAAACAAGTAACACTGGCGTGTGCTCGCAGTGCCTCAGCCACACTGGGTCCGCCCCTGCTCATGGCGCGTGTAGCCTCCCTGCCCACACAGCTCAGGCTCTAGGTTGCTTTGCCGGGAACCATCCGAGGCCGGCCCTGGGCTGCTTGCACCTCCCAAGTCTAAGCCGCTCAGGTTCAGGCACTCGGGTAGTCCTCAGAGGCGCAGACTCGGTTGGGCCTACGTTTTGTGCCCTTCCCAGGTCCAAGCAGCTCAGATGATGAGGTGTCTGGCAAGCGCGGTTGCTGCGACTTATCCCCTCCCCTCCACTGGGTTTTCTGGGTGTAAAACTGGCGCACCTTCTTATGCGGATGTTGACAGTCCAGAACCCCAAGAAGTCTTAGTTAGCAAAGAAGCCTGCTTACAATTTTGTAGATAATGTCTCTCTGGGGCTGCGATTGCCCCCTTCCGGCTCTGGCTGCCTGTCACCGGAGGGGGATGGTCTGCAGCCGGCTATCTCTGTTCAGTCCTTTGTTCTGTGCGAGGGCCTGGCAGTGCCTTAGGTTACGGCTGGCTTTTTGTGTGGTAGATATCCCACAGTCTGGTTTGCTAGCCCAAATTAGTTCGCTCAGATAGCGCTTGGGGTATTCAGGCCAGATCCTTACTCTAAGCAGTGCAGCCCGCACCTCCCTGCGCAGCCCTGGCTTGCTAGTGGTGGGTGCAGGCGTCTGCGCTGCTTCTCTGCTGGGGAAGTTACCGTTGGGCTCGTAATCTGTGGGTTTTAATTGCTTATTTACTTTTCCTCCCTGTTATGTTGCCCTCTGTGGCTCGGGGTCTCTGTGCCCTCCAAGGCTCGGCACAGACTCGGAAATGAGAGTGTTTCCTGGTGTTTGGAAACTTCTCTCTTTTTAAGACTCCCTTCCCAGGACGGAGCTCCATCCCTCCCTCTTTTGTCTCTTTTTTTATCTTTTATATTTTTTCCTACCTCCTTTCGAAGACAATGGGCTGCTTTTCTGGGTGCCTGATGTCCTCTGCCGGCATTCAGAAGTTGTTTTGTGGAATTTACTCGGCATTTAAATGTTCTTTTGATGAATTTGTGGGGGAGAAAGTAGTCTCCCCGTCCTATTCCTCTGCCATCTTAGCTCCTCTTCCGGACATTTCTTATTGCAGAAAAAAAAAAAAAAAAATGTATGAATTTACAACATTTAGTTTTGGTTTACCCAGGAATTCTTGAACATTATTTTTTGCATTTAATTGGTGTATAACATTTCTTCCAATGAATAATGATTTCTCTGAGCAACTGTGATACATTTTACAATTCAGCTATAATACAATACAGATGTGCATCAGGCATTTTGATCAATCCTCTAAAATATGTATTCAAAATAAGAAAATACAATTTTTCAGTATTTGTGTAGTCTCCAGAAGTGTTTAGGTATGCTCCATATTTAAGAATATGTGTGTGTGCACATACACATGTATGTATGTGTGTGATTTTTTCCAAAATTTCATGATGAACCAAAAGAAAAAAAAATCAACAATGGTCACATCTATGCATTGTGGCTCAGCCATAAAATATTAATTTAGGTTATCATGTAACCTGGTACATCACTTTCATATGTGCATATGTGCAAGCGTGTATGTGAGGTTTTATTCTTCTTTGACAAATGAAAAGACAAGTCTCTGGGATTTTATGTGATTTACGCAAAATCATAGAAATAGTAAATGAAGAAAAAACACTTGCACTCAGGTAGTTTTATATGTACGTTGTTGTTTCTATTGTTTTTCTCTTCGGTTCAGTTCAGTTCAGTCGCTCAGTCGTGTCCAACTCTTTGCGACCCCATGAATCTCAGCACGCCAGGCCTCCCCGTCCATCACCAACTCCAGGAGTTCACTCAGACTCAAGTCCATCGAGTCAGTGATGCCATCCAGCCATCTCATCCTCTGTCATACCCTTCTCCTCCTGCCCCCAATCTCTCCCAGCATCAGAGTCTTTTCCAATGAATCAACTCTTCGCATGAGGTGGCCAAAGTACTGGAGTTTCACCTTTAGCATCATTCCTTCCAAAGAAATCCCAGGGCTGATCTCCTTCAGAATGGACTGGCTGGATCTCCTTGCAGTCCAAGGGACTCTCAAGAGTCTTCTCCAACACCACAATTCAAAAGCATCAATTCTATGGCGCTCAGCTTTCTTCACAGTCCAACTCTCACATCCATACATGACCACAGGAAAAACCATAGCCTTGACTAGACGGACCTTTGTTGGCAAAGTAGTGTCTCTGCTTTTCAATATGCTATCTAATTCCATTCTATTACCATAAATAGTTTATGTTTCTGTTTTTCCTCATTGTGATACCTTATTTTATATTTTATACTTATAATCTTAAGTTGATAAATTCCATCTTATTGGAAATATCAACTTGATAATATCCATTTTAAAATTTATTATTAATAATAAAAGTTAACAAGTGCATGTTTCCAATGTATTTCAGAGATGATATAACCTAGAACATGGGTCATTATTAATATTTACTTCCTTTTTTTTCAACACTGAACAATATAATAATCATGAGTCCTTACTGGCAAAGTATCATATAACTTTTGTATGTGTCAAACAAAATTTTACTACCTTTTAACTGAGAAATATTTTGAAAGACTGCGTTTAAATCTATACTGTATAAGTTTATTTGGAATGAAGATTTCCAGGTAAAGTACAAGGATTGGTATATAGTTTTTAATTAACTGCATGCTTTATATTTCTACTTTAATATATTTTGGAACTATTATTACATAGAAAACTTTTTTTCACAGTGCTCTTTAACAAAATTTTGTAATGATTAATTAGCAGAATGAGTATATATATACTTATCAGACAGTTGGTGCCCCAGAGCTAAATCAACCCATGGAAAGAAGAGGTTTATATGAGGTTTATATAACTTGGGAAGTTTCCAACGTGTACCTGGGCCTTTTCTTCAACCAGTAGTGATATTCATAACTTCAGTTAGAAGATCTGTGACTCAGTGTCCCTATAATAAATCACTCAGAAGACAAGGGCACCCTGTAATGGAGGAGCAGCCATTATGATTGTAGTCCAGCTCTGTCCATGGTACATAGCTCTCTATGAGACCATGGGAGCCTGGTGATCTTGTGTGCTCTGCTTCCTCTCTGCCTGTGAGACCTCCTCTACATCCTCACAAAAACAATCCAGTATTTTATAACTACACTATGTGGCACTAATAATCTATGTGCCCCTGTTCCTCTGAAATAAATCACGATTAAACAACTAGTAAACAAATAAAACCTTTCTAAAGTAATTATTTTAAAATGTATTTCAAAAGAGAAAGTTAGAAACATTTAGTATTTTCTTGAGGAATCAGTTTTTTTTTTTCCTTATATTTTCTCCAATAAGAAATTTTCAATCACAGAAAAACATACCTTTGGGAAGAGCAATAGTATGTAAAATAAAATATAGATAAAGCTTGAGGTAATCTCTCAGAAGCCCTGTAACAATTTTAAGAAACTCTTCAGGCAAAAATAGAAAACCTCAATATCACTAGCTTATTTGGAAAGAAGACAAAAGGGTTTCAAAATGTAACAGCTACAATTCTTCAGAAGCACCCATCTGGAAAAACTCTTAATATTCATGCTAATATAATTCTGTTTTTAAGCACATATGTGTGTGTGTATGTGTGTGTATAGCTTAAAAAGCTGCTTTGATAATGCAGCATGAGTAATAAGAGGTTATTTTTAATTTTAAAAGTTCAAATTTGATTCAGAATTTATATAATTTTGATATTTCCAAGTAAAAATGAAATTATTCATTCTCCCACTTTTAATGACTTTTTACATAAATGAAAAAGCAAGGTATATTTTTAGTTTTCAGTTTCACCTCAGACAGAAAGGAGTGATCATTAATTTTCCAGAAATGTTCAAATTTAAATAATAATAGCTATTTTAATAATAATAATAAAGATTGTGCCTTAAGCTGCAAATTAATTTGCTGAGTGTAGAAGTTGCACTGCTTCAGTGAATTAAACAAATCTCTTTTCAATTTTATGCTTTTCTCAAACTTTCTGGGATAACGGGTTAGGATCTTTCAAGCCCTCCCTTGATAATCCAAGTGTAGTTCATGAACCATAAGCACCAGTATCATCTATAAGGTTTTATTTGAAAGTTCAGACTCTGAGGACCTCCCAGAACTAGAATCTGGATTCTAACTAGAACATTAGTCGATCAATTTTTAAGTTTTAGAACCCTTGCTGCAGACCTAAAATTCTCACAGTTTGCTGTACATTAGAATCACCTGGGAGGATATTAAACTGCTGATGCCTGGATTCTATCCCCAGGTTATTCCAAAGTGGTACCAAGTTTTAAAACTTATTACTGATGCTTTTTAAGAATGCCTAGATGGCCATTAGGGCCTCCATTTTGTAAAGTTAGGCACAGAGACCTGAAGCTTTCATATGACAGAGCTAGTATTTAAATCATACTTACCATTTTTCTATATTGACTCCAGTATAGGGTCATAGGTATGAGAGAAACTCCAGAGCAGATATATATATATATATATATATATATATATATATATATATATATGTTTTTATATATCATATGTATGCCTCAGTGGTAAAGAATTCTTCCAATGCATGAGACATGACTTTGACGCCTAGGTTGGGAAGATCCCTGGAGAAGAAAATGGCAACCAACTCCAATATTCTTGCCTGGGAAATCCCATGGCCAGAGGAGCCTCGGGGTCTGCAGGTCATGGGGTCTCAAAAGAGTCAGATATGACTTACATACAAAATTTACATACACATATAAATTTAAAAATAAAATTATTGGGTTATTCTTTTTACCAAAGACTCATTAAGATTAAAGAGATTTACTAGCCTATTTGGAAAGAACTGAGCAACTGATCCGCTGGATCATGGAAAAAGCAAGAGAGTTCCAGAAAAACATCTATTTCTGCTTTATTGACTATGCCAAAGCCTTTGACTGTGTGGATCACAATAAACTGTGGAAAATTCTAAAAGAGATGGGAATACCAGACCACCTGACCTACCTCCTGAAAAATCTGTATGCAGGTCAGGAAGCAACAGTTAGAACTGGACATGGAACAACAGACTAGTTCCAAATAGGAAAAGGAGTACGTCAAGACTGTATATTGTCACCCTGCTTATTTAACTTATATGCAGAGTACATCATGAGAAATGCTGGGCTGGAAAAAGCACAGGCTGGAATCAAGATTGCCAGGAGAAATATCAATAACCTCAGATATGCAGATGACACCACCCTTATGGCAGAAAGTGAAGAAAAACTAAAGAGCCTCTTGATGAAAGTGAAAGAGGAGAGTGAAAAAGTTGGCTTAAAGTTCAACATTCAGAAAACTAAGATCATGGCATCTGGTCCCATCATTTTGTGGCAAATATATGGGGAAATAGTGGAAACAGTGGCTGATGTTATTTTTTGGGGCTCCTAAATCACTGAAGATGGTGACTGCAGCCATGAAATTAAAAGATGCTTATTCCTTGGAAGAAAAGTTATGAACAACCTAGACAGCATATTAAATAACAGAGACATTACTTTGCCAACAAAGGTCGTCTAGTCAAGGCTATGGTTTTTCCAGTAGTCATGTATGGATGTGAGAGTTGGACTATAAAGAAAGCTGAGTGCCAGATAATTGATGCTTTTGAACACTGCGGTCTTGGACAAGACTGTTGAGAGTCCCTTGGACTGCAAGGAGATCCAAACAGTCCATCCTAAAGGAGATCAATCCTAAGTGTTCATTGGAAGGACTGATGTTGAGACTGATGTTGAGACTGAAACTTCAGTACTTTGGCCACCTGTGGAAAGAAATGACTCTTTCGAAAAGACCCTGATGCTGGCAAAGATTGAAGGTGGGAAGAGAAGGGGACAGAGGATGAGATTGTTGGATGGCATCACCGACTCAAAGGACATGAGTTTGAGTAGACTCCGGGAGTTGGTGATGGACAAGGAGGCTTGGCATGTTGCGGTCCATGGTGTTGCAAAGAGTCGGACACGACTGAGCGACTGAACTGAACTCAAAGAGGAAATTATAAAATATAGTTTTAATAAGGAATTTTTAAACTGTAGAATTATTATTCTTTTTTTTTTTTTTGAAAACTAGTTAGTGAATATTAGGGTTTCAGGAGATCACCACTCTAAAACTGCACTAGCTGCTGCTGCTACTGCTGCTAAGTCGCTTCAGTCATGTCCAACTCTGTGAGACCCCATGGACTGCAGCCTACCAGGTTTCTCCGTCCATGGGATTCTCCAGGCAAGAACACTGGAGTGGGTTGCCATTTCCTTCTCCAAAAACTGCATTAGATTACATGTTAATTTCTTATTTCAAAAAAACATATTTTTTCTTGTGCATTTTAGTACTAGATAATATAAATCTGTATAATCAGTGTTTATAAACAATGTCTTTTAAAAGTCAAATAAATCATTGCCTGAAAAGCTAGGAAATTATTGCTATTTTATATTTACTTTAAACTGAACATCCAAATTTATTTTTTCTACCTAATTACTTTTGATATCATAAACCCTTCACATATTCTTTTTAAGAAATACATTGCATTGGACATTTTCTTCTATTGCCACTGAAAAAACACAATCATGCCAAAGCAATAATCCAGGGTATCATTAAGATTCTGTCCTAGTTTCCATCCCCTCTAGTGGCCACAGACAATCTATGAGTAGATTTTATAGTAAAGGAAGGTAGGGTTGGAGGAAATAATCTTAGTGTAATATTCCAAGAAGTATCTGTTTTTCTGCTTAGATGCTTATAACTGTTTGACAGCAATAGGTCTGAGGTCACAGTACCCAGAAAGAAGGATTGGAAATGTGCTCTTTTATCATCATTAAGAAATTCAAACATGCATGCTTCAGCAGCATCCCATCATTGGTGGGACTGATACCGATGAACGAGACAAGGATATTGGGTATGCTAGAAATTCATACTCTCTGAGTTTGTAACATTTCCAAGGGCCAAGTTGGCTTTAGAAAAAGTATTTTTTTTATAAATAGTATTTTAGGAAACATGAGCTTTTGCCTAAAAAGATTTATGACAGTTTGATTACACTTGTTTGACTCAGTATGAATAGAATGCTAGATTTCTAATAAAAATATATATATATGCAACAAGCAAAAAAAGGTTTACTAGCATAGGGAACTAGAGACAATATATGTAATAATCTATAATGGAAAATAATTTTTAAATAATATATGTGTATATGTATAAGTGAATCACCTTGCTGTGCACTTGAAATAAGTCAACTATACATCAATGAAGTATACACATATAAAAAAAGTATTTAAAGCATTTGTTTACAAAATCAAGTTGGTGACTGAGGTTTACAAATTATTTCATATTATCAAAATAAAAAATAGGCTAATATGAAAAAATTTCAGGAGGACTGAATCTAGAGTTCTATAACTTTAAGCCAAAAATATAGATAAAACAAAGGGAAGAAAAATTTGAAGAAATTACTATTAAAGTTTCAATAGCCCTCAACTTGACAGAGCATTTCCGATCCAGAGTTTATGATATTTCTCAATCACTTTCTCAATTTTATTTAATTTTAAAATATACTGACAGATATTAGTGTCTTGATGTATTAAATGCACTGTGGATCTACACATGTGAAATCTCTGTAAATACCGTTAAGTGATTTCTAGTATTACTTTTAGGAATATGCTGCAAAAATATATAAGGCAATAGTTAGCAACATGTATATTAATAAATCTTTCTCAAGGTAGAAAATAAAAATATTAAAAAATCTTATTATCACTATAACTATCTAAAGAAGTCAAAATCATTTACAAAACCTCAACCAAAATGTGTTTTATCTTATGCATTGCCATGTTATACTCTTGAGAGAAAAAAATTAAGAACCATACTATTTACCCTGTTTAGTGAAAAAGAAAAGGACCTTTTTAAAAAAAAATTCAAATTAAAACCCTAGGTAATTTTAGTTTGTATGTTTAATTGTACTTTCTTTTTTTCTGATTGATATAATGTCATGACACTGTGGCTCAAAAAAAAAAAAAAAAGACTGACAGAAGAAAAAAGGACAAGAGAAATGCATAGGTAAGAATATTCTGTTGAGAAATAGGGCAAATTTAAAGTAACTGACCTTGCGTAGCGTATGAGAGTCAGGGATAATTGTACCTGTTATTAAATTTTCAATCAAATGTTCATAAATGACTGTGGTATTGACTTCTGTATTCAGGCCACACCTGCTCTCAGGAGCACTGCAAAAAGCAGTCTGGTTGCAAAGACAGCTTTTCATTAGTAGAGCATTCCACAATAGCCAGGGTATTTTTACTCTGGATTTGCAGTTTGTGAAGAAAGAGCTTAAAAACAGATTAACAGACTTAGACTTGTTTGACAGTTATAGTAAATTCTATTTCAAAAATAATAACAAAGAAGAGGAAATGTATTTTTATTGATCATAAAATCACAGCCTTCAGTTTTTTTGTGCATGAATTTTAAGTGAATCAAAGTTAACAGTCTCAATAGATGTTATAAAATTATTACATCTGATTTTATTAAGAGTAAGTGCTTAAAACGCAAGATAGTTACCTTTTTTAGTAAATAAAGACAACATGAAAAAAAGAAAATGGGTAAAATTTTATATATCTTTTATATAATAAGGTATAATGTAAAATACACCATCTCAGAATGCAAGCCATGTTTAGTGAGGTCAGTATACACAAAATAAGCAAATATATATTAAATAATTTGCCCCAGCCTACAGAAACCTTACCATTAATGTTTTATTAAATGTATATTCTAATTGCTATTTTCTTGCTGCTTAACTAGAAGTTTTAATAGTTTTCATTCTACCACTGTTTAAAATCAAGACTCACTCATTATGTGTGTGTGTATGTGTGTGTATCTTTGTGTGTAGAAAAGTAGTTTATTGTGTGGCACACACAGATACCATTTTATGCTAGTACCAACCTGTTTAATAACTATAGATTTGTAATGTATTTTGAAATCAGGGCATGTAATGCCTCTAAGGAAGGCATCCTTTGATCCCTCAAGATGGAGAATTTTTTGTTAGTTTGTTTAATTCTGGACCCTTTATATACTTCTGTTTATCCTGGTGCTCTGATAATTCATTTATATATAAATTATATATAACAAATATACCCCATATATAAATATATATTATAAAATATATATCTGTAAATATAAATTTATAAATATATTTATAAAATATTAATACAAATTAATACTTTATATCAATATTATGTATTTAAACTACAATTATTCATAACTTATCCATAATTTATAAATTATAATTACTTATAACATATTATTATAATTATATTAAACTATAAATTATAATTATTTAAAACTTAATATATAATATAGTATATTTACAATATATAATTACATATTAAATTATAATTATAAAATAATCCATATTAGTATAAATATATGTATATAAATGCCTTTATAAATTTATAGATTTAGAAAATATTAATATAAATTAATAATTTATATAATGTAATTCTTATTAAATTATAAATTATAATTACTTATAAATTAATATATTGGATATATATAATATATAATAACATATAAATTCTATATCTATAACATTCAGGGCTTTCTAATCCATAGCCACCATATATACATCTGAAAAAAATATGCTACCCTGCTATTTTATTTCACTAATGAAATAAAAAAAAATACACTCTACTACTTTAAACCTAAAATTATAACACAAATTCAAAAATAATTTGTTGAAGATTTATGTGCATGAGAAACAGCTAAGCACTAGAGAAAAAACATAATTATTGCTTGGTTTATATCTAAAATAGTTAACTATTAAGTGAGCAGACTTCTCTACAAATGACTACAAAGATGTTGTCATAAAAGGTAAGATGGATAAAATAATTATATTATAATAAAAGAAGTAGTGGCTAACCTTCCCTAGAGAAGGTAAATTTTTTACAAAGCATAAAATATTGTAGGGGGAATCATTATTGTTGCTTTTCCTTTTAATAATCAGAATTTTATCATTCCAGAATATTTCTTTTGCCAAAGTATTGCACACAGTATCAGTCAAAGCAGTAAGAAATACATGAGAAGTATATCATGACTAATACTTTGGAAAATTAAACAAGCCAAAAAATGAATATTCACTGAAAGAGTGGATGATACTACGTTAATTTTTAGGAATCAGAAAGTGAGTTGTTCAAAGCAGTAAATTACATGATTATATATATATAATCTTATATATTACCTTTTTTTTAAACTTGTAATTAATGGCACATTGAACAACATATAAAATATTGTTAAATAAATGAAAAAAATGGTGAACAAATATCTTGGAAACCAAAATAAAACCAAACAAAATAAAACATTAAAAAATTCTGAAAAATCAAACAATGTGAAATGTATTATAAGTTTTTGAGGAGTTGAGGAAAAGTAAGAAAAAGCCAATAAGCAAAATATTTTTCTTAAGAATTCAAAAACTTCTTGGACACGGAGACACCATATACCTCATAAACCAGGGATGCAGAGTGGGGCCAAAAACAAGATTGGTGGAAAGATTTATGAGGAGAAGTTAAATGTTTAAATTCTTTTTGGGGCATTACATAGCATATGAGTGAACATCTGTACCAGATAAGAATCTGAGTGGTAGGGTAGAGAGGAATTACTTTTTGGTCTCTGGAAATTTTTGCAAACCCAAGGAAAGTAGAAACCAGCATATAAAAATAAGATAATTAAAAGAAATGTTGTATTCTGATAACTCCAGTCCATCTTTTATTTATCAGGTCCCAGAATTCTGATAACCACTCTCAAATCCTCTAAGTAAAAGTCTGATATATATCTCTCTGAGCAACTAACCAAAACAAACCTATCAATAAAACGATTTAAGGAATGCATAATGAAAAGTGTCTTGCTGTTTCATATCAAATTTGTAAAGATCATGTCAATATATATTTTAATATTGTTTTAAATTACACAGGGAAATGTACAGTCAGGAATTCAGTAAAAACAAAGCTTCTAAATGAAAGAGAAAAACAGCAAAAGAAAAGGAGTTATCACAGTAACCAAAAAAAATTGTAAAAAAAACTATAATTATTTCATAAAAATACCAATAGTAGAATAAAAGCATACTTATAAATATGAATACATATTTCAGTTCAGTTCAGTTCAGTTGCTCAGTCGTGTCTGACTCTTTGCGACCCCATGAATCGCAGCACACCAGGCCTCCCTGTCCATCACCAACTCCTGGAGTTTACCCAAACTCATATCCATCGATTCGGTGATGCCATACAGCCATCTCATCCTCTGTCATCCCCTTCTCCTCCTGCCCCCAATCCCTCCCAGCATCAGGGTCTTTTCCAATGAGTCAACTTTTCGCATGAGGTGGCCAAAGTATTGGAGTTTCAGCTTCAGCATCAGTCCTTCCAATGAACACCCAGGACTGATCTCCTACATTAATACAATCATAATTATATTCTTATATATATCAAATATATATAATAACAATAGAAAGTGATTATGAAGAGTGGAAGATAAATTGAGAAAACTTCCAAGTGATAGCTTATGGTGAAGAAGTCATATTTGTTATCTCCGAAAAAAAAGACTTAGCTTCAGGACCAGGGACACAGGCTTGATCACTCAAGAGCTTTTGTGTAGCAGAGTTTTATTAAAGTATGAAAAGGTACAGAGAAAGCTTCTGACCTAGACATCAGAAGGGTGATGGAGAGTGCCCCTCTTGCTTGTCTAAGCAAGGGAGTTATATACTTTTTAACCAGTTATTACAATAAATCAAAAGAATGTCTCAAGGTTGTAAAGATTTTACTAGATCCACTCCCATAATATACATTTTAAGAGAATAGGATTAATCAGGAGGTTTTCAGGAAGGAGAAACAAGTCCTCAGGCAGGACACATTATTGTTATATAACCCTCACTAAGGAATGTAGAAAAAAAATGTCCTTTTGTCCTGTTCTTTTCCTTGAGAATTCCAGATCCCTATCTCCTCCCTGAGAGCCCCAGATCCCTTTTTCCTCCTTGGGGACCCGGGACTTCTTATCAACCTGCCTAGGAATTAACTCTCTCACAAGTAAGTGTAAAAAAAAAAAAAAAACAAATATATATAGGAGGAAAATTAACAAAGTTAGAGAATTAATCTGTAGGACAGACAACACAGAAAAACAGCAGGGAAATAAAAAAGAATGATCACATAAATAGTTTAAAAAAATGCCCAAGATCAAAAAAGAAAAGTTATCATAGTGAATGGCTCATCCAATAAGATAAATAAAGATTCACACCAATGTGTATAATTAATTATCAGAGAACCAAAGATAATAAGAAGTACATGAAGAATCCAGACAGAAACAAATAAAATCTCCCTTTTGAGGAATCAAAGTTGGATGCATCACAGGACCTGATTTCAAACTACAAATTATAAAGCTGTAATATGCTTCCCTGGTAGCTCAGATGGTAGATCCACCTGCAGGGAGGGAGACCTGGGTTTGGTATCTGGAGAAAGGAGTGGCAACCCACTCCAGTATTCTTGCCTGAAGAATCCCCATGGACAGAGGACCTTGGCAGGCTACAGACATGAGGTCACAAAGAGTCAGACAGGACTGAGTGACTAAGCACAGCACAGTAATTAAAATAGTTGGTATTGGCATAAAAATGGACACACAGATCAATGGGGGAAAAAGAGTAGAAATAAACCCATGCACATATGATTAATTAACTTATACAAAGGATCCAAGAACATATAATACAATCCCTTCAGTAGTGTCGGGAGAACTGGATAGCCACACACAAAAGAATGAAACCTGACCACTATTTTATATTATACAGAAAAAGTAATTCCAAGTGGACCAAAGCCTTGACTAAGACTTAAGACCATAAAACCCTTATAAGAATACACAGGCAGTAAGGTGCCTAACGTTGGTCTTGAAGATGATTTCTTAAATCTGACAACAAAGGCAAAAATAAATAATTAGGACTACATCACAGTAAAAAGTTTTTACACAGCAAAGGAAATCATCAAAAACAAACAAACAAACAAAAAAACAACAAAAAAACAACCTATTGAATGGGAGAAAATACTTGAAAGTCATATACCTGAATAGGGGTTAATATCAAAAATACATAAATACATGTAAAACTCAATACCAAAATAAATTCTGATTAAAATATAGGCAGAAGACCTGAACAGACAATTTTCCAAAGAAGACATACAGATAGCCAACAGCACATTAAAAGATGCTCAATATAATTAACCATCAGGGAAATGTAAATCAAAACCACAATAACATACCACCTCACGCATGTTAGAATTACTATTAACAAAAAGACAAGAAATAATCAAGTGTAGGCAAGGATGTGGAGAAAAGGGAACCCTTGTGCACTGTTGATGGGAATGTTAATTGGTGCAGTCACTTTGGAAAATCATATAAAGTTCCTCAAGAAATTAAAAGTATGATAAATGATTCCACTTCTGGATATTTATCCAAGGAAAATTAAAACACTAAATCAAAAAGACATGCACGCTCATGTTCACTGCACATTATTTATAATAGCCAAGACATGGAACCAGCTAAGTATCCATTGATGGATGGACGAAGAAAATATGATATATTTATATATAAATAGAGATTACTGAGCCATAAAAAAAGAATGCAATCTTTCCATTTGGAACGACATGAATAGACCTTGAGACATTATGCTAAATGAGATGAATCAGACCAAAAAAGACGAATGTCATATGACCTACCTTATATGTGCAATTAAAAAAACAAACAAAAAAAACAAAACAATAACGAACTCATAGATATAGAGGACAGATTGGGGATTGCCAGATGTGGGGATGCAGAGTGGGAGAAATGAGTAGCGGGAATCAAAAGCTAAAAAGAAAACAAAAACAAGGGAATCAAAAGCTAAAAAGAAAACAAAAACCTAGTTACATTGCTTTTGATGTTGAACCTATCAATTTTTAGTGTGGGCTTTTGGATTTTCATGATATAGGATCTTTTCCAATTCTAGCTCTGTGTCCTAGGAATCATTTAAATTACACTTACTGCTAAATAGGAGAGAGGAAAAAAAAACATGCACAAAGATATAGTCAAGAGAAATCTGTAGTAAATCAATGGGGGGAAACACACACACACAAATCTCAAGAAACAGTAGAAATATGTGAGAGCAAGGAAATACTTTAAGTGGGATATTTAGAGAATTCTATGAAGGACGATTAAGGAATGAGCTAGGAGGCCTAATGTAGAGAAGACATAGTAAGCAAACATTCTAAACTGGGAAGGACAGAGGGTTACACAATGGATGGCAGAGGTAAGAGAGGTAGGGAGAAGACTGATGGATAATAGTGATATGATGTTCTCAATCTATATTGAATAAAGCTGCTGAGCTGCAGTAGGTGATTAGGAATAGTCAGTGAAAGGTACATATAAAAGTAAGTCTAACAAAGACAGGCTTCCATTTAACTCCAGGGAAACCACATATTTAAAGAAACAAAAAAGCCTCACAAAAGTTAACTTAAGATACACTGAATTTAGACCCATTTCTTGTATCTCAACATTTTAATCTAATTTTTGTATTACCAATAGCTATCCTTGTTTTCGTTTTTGTCATAATTAACACTTTAAGATATAAGTATTAATTGATATTACCAATTTGTTTAACTCTGCAGTTTAATATGCCTTGAAATAATCTTTGTGCCTCATATAGGATCAGGTTTGGAAAATATCCTATAAATGACACATGTACATTATTTTGTTTAAGAGTTTACTGACTGATGTGTAACTGACATCAAAGAAAGTTAATATATTGAACCGTACAAGATTTTACCTATGTATAATCTCATTAACATTGTTAATACAAAATTTTTTATGTATCTATTAATTAAAAATACGCTTACTCCTTGGAAGAAAAGTTATGATCAACCTAGATAGCATATTAAAAAGCAGAGACATGACTTTACCAACAAAGGTCCATCTCGTCAAGGCTATGGTTTTTCCAGAAGTCATGTATGGATGTGAAAATTGGACTATAAAGAAAGCTGAGCACTGAAGAATTGATGCTTTTGAACTGTGGTGTTACGAAGACTCTTGAGAGTCCCTTGGACTGCAAGGAGATCCAACCAGTCCATCCTAAAGGACATCAGTCCTGAGTGTTCACTGGAAGGACTGATGTTGAAGCTGAAACTCCAATACTTTGGCCACCTCACACGAAGAACTGACTCATTGGAAAAGACACTGATGCTGGAAAAGATTGAAGGCCAGAGGAGAAGGGGACGACAGAGGATGAGATGGCTGGATGGCATCACTGACTCAATGGAGATGAGTTTGAGTAAACTCCAGGATTTGGTGATGGACAAGGCGGCCTGGACCCCATGGACTGCAGACCCCATGGACTGAAGCATGCCAGGCTTCCCTGTCTATAATCAACTCCCAACGCTTGCTCAAATTCATGTCCATTGAGTCGGTGATGCCATCCAACCATCGCATCCTTCTCCTCCTGCCTTCAATCTTTCCCAGCATCAGGGTCTTTTCCAGTGAGTCAGTTCTTCACATCAGGTGGCCAAAGTATTGGAGCTTCAACTTCAGCATCGGTCCTTCCAATAAATATTCATGACTGATTTCCTTTAGGATTGACTGGTTTGATCCCCTTGCAGTCCAAGGGACTTTCAAGAGTCTTCTCCAACACCACAGTTCAAAAGCATCATTCTTCGCTGCTCAGCTTTCTTTGTGGTCTAACTCTCACATCCATACTTAACTACTGGAGAAACCATAGCTTTGATAGACAGACCTTTGTTGGCAAAATAATGTCTCTGCTTTTTAATATACTGCCTAAGTTGGTCATAGCTTTTCTTCCAAGGAGAAAGCGTCTTTTAATTTCATGGCTGCAGTCACCATCTGTAGTGATTTTGGAGCCCAAGAAAATAAAGTCTGTCACTGATTACTATTGTTTTGTAGTAAATTTAGATATCAGGAAGTGTGAGTCCTTCAACTTTGTTATTATCAAAATTATTATTTTAAAGATTGTTTTGTTTATTCTAGGTCCCTTGAATTTTTGTATAAATTTTTTGATCAATTTGCCTGCCAAGACTAGCTGGGATTTTGATGGGATGGCCTGCTGTGCCTGGGACATAGCCTCTACCCTAAAAACAGGGCTGGGTGGAGCAAGAAAGGCAGATGAAGAATAAAGCCTACAACCTCTCACCTGACGTATAGTCCCAGTAACACAGATCTTGGAGAATCGAGGTTAGGCAAGGGGAAGCCCCCACTTCTTGGACATAACCACCTGGAGTGGATCTTTCATCATTTTGTGCTGAGATATCAAAAGGCTGGAGGCAGCATGTTGTAACTCAAGCCCCACAGACTTGCTGCTTTATGTAGACTTGGTAGATTTTCTCAGGTGTTTACTTTTGTGTACACATTTAGGACAAATTCCAGACACTTTAAATCTGTGTGTGAGGGTTTTCAAAAATATTTTTTTACCAGTTACGGTTGTTTTTTGGAGAGCACATAAATGGAGTTCTTCACTTTTTCATTCTAGAAGTGAATCTTCACTACTGTGCTTTAAACCATCATAGTCAAATATGATATTTTAAATTGAAGCTATATAAAATTTGCCAAATATCAAATGATTACTGACCTATATGTCCAAAGGAAAAACCATTGTGTTGTGCAAATGTTCATTTGATATTAATGGAATTTCACATTTATATGATGGAAATTTTAATGAAAATATTTGATATTAATCTCCTTATGATTACTTATCAGAAATGATTTAACTAGTTAATTATTAAAAATACCATAAATCAATTTGAAAGCCATAAAAGCCATGGAAGTTGAAAAAGTTTCTGAATATAAATGTATGAAATGAAATGAAATGTTGTAGAATGAAGAATAAGAAATGGCTAGGAAATAAGATAGAACAGGAAATATATAAAGGTCAAGATGGTAGTAAAGCTTCACTGTGTGATTTTAATATTTCACAAGATATAAATATAGTCATTTAAAATATAGAATAAGATCAACTGCAAAAAATCAATAAAAATAATTCAGAAGGATTACTAACCAACCAGTTCAATAGTGACACCCTTGATACAAATTATTTAAAGTTAAATTGAATACACAGGGGATATGATAAACTCTTGCTAAATTAACAAAAAAAATCACCTCGTTATTCTGTGCCGGGGACCAGCCCCGGCTGATCCAGGGTATTCGAAGGAGAGACGGCGTAGGCGAAGATCAGGAAACAACTGCTTAATTAAATGTTAATTAAGGATATAAAGAGTAATAGAATGAGGATAGCTCAGTGAGGAAATTCAGTGGAGAAAAGAGGCTGAAATAAGGATTGCTCAGTGAGGAAATTCAGTGGAGAAAAGAGGCTGAATAATTCAGCCAGAAGGTAAGAGAAAGAACGACATGGTGAGACCAAGTTTCGGTGAACAAGGCCCGCACTTTATTTTCCAAAGTAGTTTTTATACCTTAAGTTATGCATAGAGGATAATGGGGGAAGGGGTAGAGTCTTGAAGCAAGCCAGGCTTTCTTCCTGCAAGCTTATCATATGCAAAAGCTTAGGTGATTTGCATCATCTTCTGGCCCGGAGGCCTGTTAACATTTTAAGACCCTTTCTTCAGAAAACTTATTTTTCTCTAAAGGTGATTGGTCAGGAGCCACCCTCCAAAAGCATTAGATAAAGTTGCATTCCTACAGAGCAAAGGTGTGGTGGGCTATAATAAGAAAAAGAATTAACAGGTTACAAACACTAAAGCTACTACTTACACCAATTATATTAATCAATACACTGCCAGGGACACAGCAGGTAAGGGATATGGAAACTTAGCAGCAAACATTGGCCCAACAAGTGAAAATCCCTTCACCAATACAATTTCTAATCAATCTTTTAACTACTCAAAAGAATCTGTATTTAGACAGTTTAGAACATCTCCTGCCTCTCACAGTTGGGAGGCTCTGAACAATCACATGTGGCCGGAAAAACCTATTCAGGCAGGCTAGAGGATTTCCAAAGGAGTTTGTAGGTTAAACACTGTCACACCCAGGAATTATTAACTGGAGCTGTAAGCTAACTTTTTTTTCAGAGAGGTAGTGGGGGACAGCCCCCCAGTAAAGTCAGAGGTGTAGGTGAAAGCACAAAGCAGAAAGTAGGCAGACTCTGGTTTTGGGGGTATATGCTCGAGAATTTCCAGGGGGACTCCTGAAGCTCCTTCCCGCCTTTGCGTATGCCGAGCCTCCTTCCTCATGACCTTTGTCATGGGCGGAGTTCCTCACGCTGGCTACCGGCAGTGATAGAATTCCAGTTGAGCTATTCCAGATCCTGAAAGATGATGCTGTGGAAAGTGCTGCACTCAATATGCAATATGCACTCAATATGCAATATGCCGGCTCCCGGCAATTCTGCATTTCAATATTCTTCCATTTAAGTAAATATTTTTCTTTTTAAACAATAATAGAGCAGAAGGAAACTTTTGGAGGTTATGGATATGTTTATAGCATAGATTACGCTGACAGTTTCAAGACTGTATATTATCTCCACACTAATCAAATTGTACACGTTATATATGGAGACATTTTGTATGCCAATCATACCTTAATCGGAGAAGGCAATGGCAGCCCACTCCAGTACTCTTGCCTGGAAAATCCCATGGATGGAGGAGCCTGGTAGGCTGCAGTCCATGAGATCGTGAAGAGTCGGACACAACTGAGCGACTTCACTTTCACTTTTCACTTTCATGCATTGGAGAAGGAAATGGCAGCCCACTCCAGTGTTCTTGCCTGGAGAATCCCAGGGATGGGGGAGCCTGGTGGGCTGCCGTCTATGGGGTCGTACAGAGTTGGACACAACTGAAGCGACTTAACAGCAGCAGCAGCAGCAGCAGCAGCAGCATACCTTAATAAGATGGTTTAAAAATTATTTTCATATTTATTTCACCAAGGCTGATTGCTTCTTGGAATATGAATTATCTTAGATGAATTTGTATCAATAGCTGCTATATAAAAATGTATAGTAACCACTCGTTATATATTTGTTAATTATAAGTTTAAGTTTGTTTAATATAATGAGCCATTCTCAAACAACTACTCAATCATCCATTGGTAGGCATAATATTGGAAATAAGAATTAAATGTCATTCTATGGGGGAAGCATTATTCCCAAGTGAAAAAGGAAAACAATCAGAGCCAAAAAAAAAAAAAAAAAAAAGCTAGGCTTTGTCTTTATCCTTTCATCATTACCCAGCTTGGTTTTTATTAAAACATCATAGCTTTGATTAAGAGTATTGTGTGGAATCACAGAAAGTGGAATCAAAATTTTAATCTATCATTAGATTAAAATCTAGTTACATGACTTTAACTTATAAGAGCCTCTGTTTATTCCTTGCTAAAATACAGAATTAATACCTACTAACAGCATTGCTTTTGTTAATTAAATAGGTTAGTCAATTTCTTATATGCTATTACAAAGTAATTTCTTAGTTACTATTATAAATTATCTCACTTTATAATAGTACTCTGGATTTTTTATGGTACCTATTCTTACATATTTTCTTTACTCAGCTAATACAACAACTGAATTAGGAAATGACCGACAAGGGGCTTCCCATGAAGCTCAGTGGTAAAGAATCTGCCCGCCAGTGCAGGAGACTCAGGAAATGTGGGTTTGATGCCTGGGTCGGAAGATCCCCTGGAGTAGGAAATGGTACCCCCTCCAGTATTCTTGCCTGGAAAATTCCTTGGAAATAAGATCCTGGCAGTCTATAGCCCATGAGGTCTCAAAGAGTTGTACACAAAACTGAGCACCTCCACAAGGGCTAATTTATTTGAAACACACATAGTGACTCTATAAAAAGCAGATTTTCCTTTTTCAGTATCTTCTGTTTTCAACAGCCTCCATATATATGTTATGTGTATCTTTGATGTTTGTGTATATTTGGCCCAAAATGACAAAGCCTCGGAAGATTAAACTTATATTGTTACAGGATGAAAAATATTGTAACATTTTTTATTGTGGCCATGATGGTATGGGAAGGCAGGAGGGACGAGGGTTCAGGATGGGTAACACATGTATACCTGTGGCGGATTCATTTCGATATTTGGCAAAACCAATACAATATTGTAAAGTTTTAAAATAAAATAAAATTTAAAAAAAATATGTATTACATATCCCAAAGTGATACCCAATAAACATCCCCATCTTCATACCAGGAAAAAATATAAGAAAGCAAAGAGAAAGATACAAATTTTATTTATGATTAAGCCTCATGTGGAGGTTACAATTACACTTGTCAGTCAAACTGACCTTCTAGATAAATCTCTGAATAAAATACATTCTGTCATTGTATAACTAAATGAAAGTAGCTTTCCCACTCTTCAGGATTAGAGGCCCTGTCCTGGGGGAAACTCATGCTCAAGGAAAAGATGGACATAACAGTGTTAATTAAGGATTAGTTTAAAATCATTTCCAAGTTTCCCTTGGTGAAATTAGTTAAAGGAGGTTAAAGTGAGAAGAGTTATAAGAGAATTCTTACTACCTGGGAAGAACCATTATGAAGAGAAACTAAATAATGCTCCCACAATCATTCCTCAGCTGCTTTTCCTGAACCTATTTGACTTGACCATTAAGACCATGACCACACCAAGATGAGGTTATTTGTCTTGCCTAACAGTATGAGCGGAGAAGGAAATGACAGCCCACTCCAGTGTTCTTGCCTGGAGAATCCCAGGGACGGGGGATCCTGGTGGGCTGCCATCAGTGGGGTCACACAGAGTCGGACATGACTGAAGTGACTTAGCAGCAGCAGCAGCAGCAGCAACAGTATGAGCCTGCTCCCACCTTCCTGATACTGCCTCTCCCAAAACAACTTCTCATTCTTTGAGAATGGTTAGCATTTTGCTGTCTGGGAATCTGAAATAGATATGAATAATGCACTAATTTGATTTCATGTCAAATCTACTCTGCTCTAAGGCTGAAAATGTATTCTCTATTCCATTTCTCATCTCAAGTTAAGTTTATTCAGACTACAACATAGCCTATTAGGAATTATACAATGAGTTTAAATGACTCCATTAAGAAGTTTAATAATAAGATACATAAGGCCATTCAATAATAAAATGTCAACACCATAGACATGCCATAAACTTGAATATACGCCCCTTAGCAATATGAACTTTACATGGAGGTATTAAAGTTCAAAGATTAAATCCTCCCACTAGTTAAATTTCAAATGAATTCAAGTCTGAAATAAAAATATTCTGCCTTAGTATGTTAACAATAGAAGGGAATTAAAATGTTCCAATTTGTTGCAGCACTTTGTCGTAGACAAAGTGGTTCTTCAACCTCAGGTGGTGGTTGAGTTCTGTCAGCTGCTTGGATATGAGGTATCTTTTGTTGGACCTATCACAGTTCCTTTAGAGACCCAAAAGTTGAATGAGATTAAGGCCAAGTCTTCAGGTACCTCATATTGTTATTTAATAGGGTAGAAATATTAGAGAGCTCACAACAATCAAGTTTAAAAGCAAGCTTATTACACTCTGAGAGGAATTAAGTTTGGGCAAAATTATGTTTTCAGAATGAGTCTCTGTGGGATGCCCAACACTGTATCAAAGATACAGAGATATCTGAGGGAGCAAGTGTCGATGAAGATTTTTGTTTTCAAGTGCATCTGTATATTAAATTGGCTAATGTTCTCTTCAGAATTAACAATATGTTCAGAATTAAAAACTTGAGTTGAACTCACTGAGCAACAAGTGTTATTCAACTGTACATAGACTTTTATTTAGCTTTATGTGTTTCCTATATCTGGGCTAAAAATATACTCTTAGTTCCAAGAACCCTGCCTCCTAGAGAAGACTTTCAGGTGATATTCATTTATCATGTAATGAAGTAAACTGCTAGTAAACAGTAAACAGCTAGTAAACAGCATTTCAGTTCAGTTCAGTCACTGAGTCGTGTCAGACTCTTTGCAACCCCATGGACTGCAGCACGCCATGCTTCCTTGTCCATCACCAACTCCTGGAGCTTTCTCAAACTCATGTCCATCAAGTCAGTGATGCCATCCAACCATCTCATCCTCCGTCATCCCCTTCTTCTCCTGCCTTCAATCTTTCCCAGCATCAAGGTCTTTTCCAATGAGTCAGTCCTTCACATCAGGTGGCCAAAGTATTGGAGTTTCAGCTTCAGCATCAGTCCTTCCAATGAATATTCATGACTGATTTCCTTTAGGATTGACTTTAGTATTGATCTCCTTGTAGACCAAGGGACTCTAAAGAGTCTTCTCCAACACAGTTCAAAAGCATCGATTCTTCAGCGTTCAGCTTTCTTTATGGTCCAACTCTCACATCCATACATGACTACTGGAAAAACCATAGCTTTGACCAGAAGACCTTTGTTGGCAAAGTAATGACAGCATTTAGGAGAACATAACTAAAGGCTAAAATTTAAAATCTGAATCTTAGGTCCATTCAATCTGCTTAGAACTGGTATTTCTGTCTTGTTCTCCTTCAAGAACTTCTTTTCTTTAGACTTTTATATTTTTGTAGGCAAACTTGCAAATCCACATGCATAAATGTTAACAGCTTGAAATTAAATAATCATTTTCCCCTACTCTTGATGTCATGATCAAGCTACATGCATTTAAGGTTAGTCTTTCTAAAGGATTCCTTTTCTTTTTACGCCTATTCAAATTTAAAGGAATGGATCTAAAGTTATCTACCTAAATCTCATGCTGATAATTTCTCAGTAGTGCTCTTAAACACAAGTAAAACTCATTAGCTCGGGAGGTCTAGAAAGACTGCACTATTTCAAAAATAAATCCATGCCTATCAGAAAAACATATCCGTATAGAGACAAATAGCAGCCTTGCATTCTGAAGTTGTGTGCCTCTGAAACAGGCCCTCCAGACTGGTTCTTTGCTGGAGTTTCTGTTGGTAGTATATGCTGCTTGGACACTGCAGCAACCTACTTAAATTATCCAGAAATTTGCCAAGACTGGCCACACACCCTTCACTTCTGGTAAGGCCTAAAATTTACGACCTGTATTCAAGGTGACTCAGTGGATAGCCTTATTAGAAGTAGGAGTCAAAATACCGGGTGGCTCTTTTCTTTAGGTCAGAACAGTTTAAACTCAGATGGGAATACCAGACCACCTGACCAGCCTCTTGAGAAACCTATATGCAGGTTAGAAAGCAACAGTTAGAACTGGACATGAAACAACAGACTGGTTCCAAATAGGGAAAGGAGTTACGTCAAGGCTGTATATTGTCACCCCACTTACTTAACTTATATGCAGAGTACATCATGAGAAATGCTGGGCTGGAAGAAGAGCAAGCTGGAATCAAGATTGCCAGGAGAAATATCAATAACCTCAGATATGCAGATGACACCTCCCTTATGGCAGAAAGTGAAGAGGAACTCAAAAGCCTCTTGATGAAAGTGAAAGAGGACAGTGAAAAAGTTGGCTTAAAGCTCAACATTCAGAAAACGAAGATCATGGCATCTGGTTCTATCACTTCATGGGAAATAGATGGGGAAACAGTGGAAACAGTGTCAGACTTTCTTTTTTTGGGCTCCAAAACCAATGCAGATGGTGATTCCAGCCATGAAATTAAAAGACGCTTACTCCTTGGAAGAAAAGTTATGACGAACTTAGACAGCATATTAAAAAGCAGAGACATAACTTTGCCAACAAAGGTCCGTCTAGTCAAGGCTATGGTTTTTCCAGTGATCATGTATGGATGTGAGAGTTGGATGGTGAAGAAAGCTGAGTGTCGAAGAATTGATGCTTTTGAACTGTGGTGTTGGAGAAGACTCTTCCAAGACCCTCGGACTGCAAGGAGATCCAACCAGTCCATCCTAAAGGAGATCAGTCCTGGGTTTTCATTGGAAGTACTGATACTGAAGCTGAAACTCCAGTACTTTGGCCACCTCATGAGAAGAGTTGACTCATTGGAAAAGACCCTGATGCTGGGAGGGATTGGGGGCAGGAGGAGAAGGGGATGACAAGAGGATGAGATGGCTGGATGGCATCACCGACTTGATGCACGAGTTTGGGTGAACTCCAGGAGCTGGTAATGGACAGGGACACCTGGCGTGCTGCAATTGATGGGGTCGCAAAGAGTCGGACACGACTGAGCAACTGAACTGAACTGAATCACTGCAACAACCTGCTTAGCCATGCAGAAGCCTCTATAAACTACTAAGTTAAAAATGCCCTTTCCACATATTAACCAATGTTTATATACTCTGCCTAATCACAGGGCACTGACGTGTTATTTTGATCTGAAAGTCTATTCCATATTTTTTCTCGCCATTTTTGATGAATGTCCAAATGTTGAGAACTTTGTGGTGACACCCAAAATAGTCCTCTATTCTCTGACAGAGTTGAGAAATAAAGGAATAAAAGATGGTGATTCAAACGTTACTCTTGTTGCTAACAGTTTAATTGGCAGTGTTGCTTTGAAGGTCAAAATGGGTCTTCAAACTGAACCCCAGATCTGGAAGAGTCCACCCAGACACACAGAGGCAATGCTATGGTTGCAGGGAAGGGAGCCCCACATGGTGTAGGAGAGGTAGTCTTCTGGAGGACAAGGGGAAGCTATCCAGTAGAGACAAAGGTATAGCTGAACCGAGGATGTCCAGAACTGAAGATGTCCAGCTGACTTTTTACAAAAGGCAAATGAACCAACCTTTTCTTGAGTAAAATGAGGAAAATAAGGTGGAAAGTGAAAGGGAAGCAGCTGTGTAGGACTATTTTGTTACATATATTTGAGGAGAGTGATGAACAGTATTACTTAAAAGCTCACAAACTGGTGCATGTCCAAGCATCTTCAAGTTTTAGATGTCATTTAATGCAAAAAAAAAAAAAACTAAATATTTACTAATATACTAAATTGCTAAATATATAACAATCACTAATAATCATTAAAACTATGAACCATATTTTTAAAGAAAATTTATGTAAACAAGTTATGGGCTAATTTATTTGCATCAATTATACCTGTAAGTCAAAGCAAGTATTTGATAAAATTCAACCTTATACATTACATCTACAAGTGGATCCTAAATTATTTATACTGATTGGTTTAACTTACAGGAGATGCAGGGAGGATCTTTTTTTGAGAAATAGTGATTGTTTCCATAAATAAGAGTACTTTTATGATGAATGGTTAATTCCATTTGGGAAGAAATGGTTAGTTGCTTATCAGTCTTTCAAAACCTAAAAACTTTTCTATTGATATTTATTAAAGTTCAAAATTCTCCAAGCCAGGCTTCAGCAATACATGAACTGTGAACTTCAGATGTTCAAGCTGGTTTTAGAAAAGGCAGAGGAACCAGAGATCTAATTCCCAACATCCGCTGGATCATCAAAAAAGCAAGAGAGTTCCAGAAAAACATCTATTTCTGCTTTATTGACTATGCCAAAGCCTTTTACTGTGTGGATCACAATAAACTGTGGAAAATTCTAAAAGAGATGGGAATACCAGACCACCTGACCTGCCTCTTGAGAAACCTGTATGCAGGTCAGGAAGCAACAGTTAGAATTGGACATGGAACAACAGACTGGTTCCAAATAGGAAAAGGAGTACATCAAGGCTGTATATTGTCACCCTGCTTATTTAACTTATATGCAGAGTACATCATGAGAAACGCTGGGCTGGAAAAAGCACGAGCTGGAATCAAAGATTGCCAGGAGAAATATCAATAACCTCAGATATGCAGATGACACCACCCTTATGGCAGAAAGTGAAGAAGAACTAAAGGGCCTCTTGATGAAGGTGAAAGAGGAGAGTGAAAAAGTTGGCTTAAAGCTCAACATTCAGAAAATGAAGATCATGGCATCCGGTCCCATCACTTCATGGCAAGTAGATGAGGAAACAGTGGACACAGTGTCAGACTTTACTTTTTTGGGCTCCAAAACCAATGCAGATGATGATTGCAGCCATGAAATTAAAAGATGCTTATTCCTTGGAAGGAAAGTTATGACCAACCTAGATAGCATATTCAAAAGCAGAGATATTATTTGCCAACAAAGGTCCGTCTAGTCAAGGCTATGGTTTTTCCAGTGGTCATGTATGGATACGAGAGTTGTAGTAAATGCTCTTTTTTTTTTTTTTTTTTGGTACTACTGCTGCCACATTCAAAATAATATCAATGAGCTCTGGGAAACATCATATTAAATGATTCATTGTATATACAGGTGCCCTGAAATAGAGTCATCCAAGGGACAATCCTTGAGTCCTTAGGAGTATTAGGAGTTTGGCTGACAGCAAACCCTATCCTATTTTTCAGTTACAGGAGGTGCACTGAAGCTTGTTATTTCTAAGTCATGCAGCTCATCAAATAGTGATAGCCAAAGTCAATCAAAGATTGAGCATTAACGTAATACTAATTTCAGTACATGGGTAGTTAATGCTGTATTTAGAGAAAGGGAAATGCTTATCTCAATTATTTCAATTCTGTTTACATAAAAGGATAATTTTATGAAGATGCTATGAGAATAGAAAGAATGTTTATGCAGTAAATGCAATGTTTACTACGAAGATGTTAGATATGTTGAAAGTTAATTTAGCAACAAAATATAGCTTCTATGAAAAATGTGTAGAAAGTTTCTTACTTTATATGACTTTAGGAGTGATGGGAAACCGCCTGGTCGCTAAACTATTTTTCTCATGAGAATTTTCCTGCCTGTGAAATTTCACTGCTAAAAATCATTGATTTACTTTTAACTTACTATTCTCTATTAAAATGGGATTGTTTCTTTATAAGATGGTACTTGAATAATACAGAAGGGAAACAAAAGAAAACCAAAACTTAAACTCTAATTCACACAAAGGTGCTCATTCAAAGAAAAGGCACATTCTAGGAAGTAGGTAATCTACTCTATTAGGGCACTGGAAAGAAATAAAGGAGAAAGACATTTCACTACATCCCTAATGTCTTGCATTAGCCTCACACTCTATTTATCCTCCACTTGAATTGATGCACTAGTGACATGTATTATAGTGGCTATTCTTCTTGACATATGGCTTTACTTCTATAAGGCTCATTGTTCTCCTCCTCTCTCCTTCCCCTCCTCTGTCTTTTTGTTTTGCTTGTTTTTGTTGTTGTTGCTTGTTCGTTTGTTTTGGCTGGGGCTTGTGGCATGTGGGATCTTAGTTCCCCAGCCAGGGACTGAACCCATTCCCCATGCATTGGGAGCATAGAGTCTTAACCACTGGACAGCCAAGAAGGACCTCCTTCTCCTTCTTTTTATTTGGGAAAGATGATGAACCTGGACCAGTCTCAAAGTATCATACACACACGTAAAAGTCTTTACTATGACTGTTCCAGTCTGAGATCTTCTTATCCTTTTTTTTTTTTTTTAAATTTCAGTCTGTAGAAATAGAGTCTGATTTCTCTCTCCTTTATTACTCTCAAAATTGTAATATTAGGAATAATGTCTCATTTCTAAGACACCTTTCATTTAAAGACTCCCACACTGAACTACAACTTTCTCCTCATTGAGTGAACATGTCACAACCTCAGTAATCAGAATGTATAGTGTATCACTGTAACTGCTGCTTTATTAACTCATTTGGGCAGCGTTTATTTATTGAACAATGTATCAATAAGTGCCTTGCAAGGAAATAAACATTCTAGGTATTTTGTTCAGTCATAATTTTACAGAGGTAACTGTTTAGATAATACAGGAGCTGAAAAGACAAAGAGGAGATGGTGAAGTGCCATAAAGGACAGCAACTAGGAGGATAGTTAACATCCAGGATAGGAGAGACAGAGAAATGAAATAGTATTACTAGAACTCAAAAACCAGACCATCTGTAACAATATAGGAACTCCCAGGAAGGAGTTGCACAAGCAACCAGGTAAACAAAGAACACGCACCCACTGCAGAAAAATCAACTTGGGAGAGCTGAAGTAAGAGGAATACCCTGTCTTCTCCTCTCCTACTTCTCATTGTCAAACAGTCCCTTAACAGCTAAATAGTGCCTCACTGAGCAAAACAAAAAGAAACAAACAAAAAATCACTAGAAAATAGATTTTCAAGAGAACAATAAAGAATTGAAATTCAAGTAATAAAAAGTGGTTCAAATTTCAACTATGTACCAGGTACTCTTTTAAGTGTTAATAATAGGAATTCAGCAATAAACAAAATCAACTAATTCCGTGTCCTTGGGAGGATTATATGTAGTACTTAACACATACCAGTTACTCAAAATTACTGTAAATATACCAATATACTTTTAAAACACTAATACATTAAACCTTATAAAACTCTATGGGGTGAATATTACTGACTCTCCCACTGAGATGACAAATGGAAAGACAGGGAGGTTGAAGTTCTTCAGACAGGGAGGGTGAAGTTCTTCAGGCACAGAATCATAGAGCCAGGATTCTAACCAAGCATTCTGCGCTCAGGGTACCTTCTCCTTAATTCTAATTGATCTTTTCATGCTTATAGTTTCTACCCTTTCTTCATACCATATATAAAGATAACCATAACATTGAAGAAAATTTTAAAAATCTTACAAGGTTTACATATTAAAATTTAGAAAATTTCAAACACAGCATAAATTTATTACCCCCAATATAAATATCATTTCAAACATAGGTGGATGGCCATGCATCCATGCATTATTAATGTTGCACAAAAGCATACTGAATTTTATGAGCAATAAAATAGAGAACTTCTAGGGAATGTTTCTACACCTCAGTTTTTAGAATTTTCAGATGGTGAGAACAAAGAATCAGAACCAGGAAACAGTATTATAAATTAAATGTTACATGGAGAGAGGGGGTACCATAAGGGCAATGAGAACATTTGAATATAGACTATGAACTCAGCCTACTTTACAATTTCTCTATGGCTACACAAAATCAAAGAAAGCCAACAGAGGGATTTTCTAAATTACTGAGTGCAGCATTCCCATTGCTTGCTGCAAGGCACCAAAAGAATTCACCAGAAGAGTCTGTGCTATGACTTCCTTTGTAAATGTGTTGATGTGAATGCATTTTGATGGAGAATACATTGTATCTCTTTCCCCCTTAAGTATTCAGAGGATCAGAGATAACACTTGTGAAAGCATCATTTATAGTGCAGTATTTCACATAGAACAATAAAACAAACAAAAAATGTTTCTTCATAAAAGACTGAGACATTGTGATAGTAGCTTCTTTCCTCTTTCCATTGTTCTTACAAGAACACTTGCTGTGTCTTGTCCCAAGTGAGTGGTAAATCTCCTGGTTTAAAATTATACGGATGCAGGTCATAATGACTGACTACATGATCTTTGATTCTTTTTAACTTAAAAACAACTCCTAGAGTTTAAAACAATTGAAATGTGAACTGATGCCTGTGGAATCCCTGCTGCTCTTTGTGAATGATGTATGAAATGAAAATCTCTACCTAGTGCAGGGAATACTGACATCATGTAATTATAGCCATGCCGGCCAGCAGTCCATTTAGTCAGAATGGAAAAAGCATACCTGTTCTAAAAGTAATTCCGTCTGCATGAAGAATACTATATGATGAGAGCCTTAGGTATGCAGTGTAAACTTTTATTTTTCTAGTCTCATTGCTCAGCTACAAGGTTTATGTTAAAGTCATTCACATACCAAATTCTTTCTTATCCTAATTTCAAATAGGTATAATAATTAATTTCTTAAAATATTGAAATTCTAGTTATCTACCTACAGGTTGTTACACAAAAGAAATTTTCTACAACCTATTCAACTGTTTGCAGAACTCTCCTTTCATTAATAGTAAGAGCAAACTAAAGAGTAAAAAGAGAACAGAGGACTGACCATAATAACTGTGCTGAAACAAATGTGAGGCTTCATTTATTTTTCTAAAGATAAACAAGGTGGGTCTGCTATCCACAACCAAGAATTATTTACTGCAAATATTCTGCAAACACATTTTTAAGTATTTGACATATTTAAATATTCATTAAAATATGCACAAGTAAAATATTTCTCATAATTCTGTGGTAGAATTGAACTCTTCATGTTGGTGCATTACATATCCATGGTATAAATTAATGATACTGATAAGAAAAAAACAAAAATATATAGACTTTAAATACACAAATACATCTTTATAAGTAGCCATCCTTGGAGTCTTATGAATTTATTAAAATAATGTGATCACTGAACTTAATTTTGATATTGCCTTCAGACTTGTGAGACTCATAGGACTTAATACATTTTTTAGCACAGGAAAATCATGTAACTTTTTAATAATATATTTAGGTAAGGGTCACTAAACATTGGCGAGATTACAAAAGTCAACATCAGGGAGTGTGTCTTTTATTAGCTTTAAAACTTCATAGCAAATTAATTTATGACGTTTCACCTTTAATTATCCACTGAAGTACTCTGACTTTTATATTGCCGGTGCAAAGAATCCATAAGCCACATTTCTGCTCCCATTTGGTCAGGCTCATATAGAATGGGTACAAAAGGGAAGAGAAAAAGCTAGAGGGAGAATAGACTCTCTGTTTTCTACCCATTGACTTTTCTCTATTTGCTTTCTATTTTGATTCACAACTGTGACACACAGTGGACAATTTGTTCCAGTAAGAATGTGATTCCTTTTCTTAAAACGTCAATAAAACCATCCTTATCATATACTTTCAGAGATGCCAGCATTCATGGAAGACTGAATGAGATTAAGAGTTGATGTGTTAATATATAAAATGTTTGGTCCCATCCATGGGTCCCTCTGCTGGCTTTGAGAAGACAGTACCAGCTGAGTGGTACCTTCTTATTAGGTGTCTGAGTTCTAGCCTTATGTTGCTTCTGCTCTAATCTTTTAAGTTTTAATTATCCCCATCTTCTCTTTGTCCCACCAGACAACCTCCATGTACTTCATATTTCTTTTTAATGCCTTGTCTTCAATGATAATTGTGAACTATTCTCCCATCCTTGTACCTTTTGGCAATTCTTCCCATTAGGTAGAGTTTACTTCCCCTCCTGCTGGATGAGTTGGCACTGCAACATGCCTTGACCAATAGCATGGGACAGGAATGAAGCCTGGCGACTTTATACTTGCTCATTTGAAGTTTTGCACTACCATGTAAGAAGTACAACTACGCTGTTTTGAGAGAAGCAGACCCTGACATTTCAGCTACCCTGAGATGTCAGAGACATTCTGAGCTGTTAGGATTGATTAGCTCAAGCTGTGCTCCCAGATATATGAAGTTGTATGAATTATCTAAGTTGGACCATTTGGAATAGAAGAACAGACCAGATGATCCCTGGAAACCAACAGAATCATGAGAAAAAATAAATCATGATTGTTTTAAGTCATTAGGTAAAGGAGTAATTGGTTACATATTAGTATATAATTGATAAAGCCTTTTTAGTACTTTAAGAACTAACTTTTATGATAAATGTCTGTTAAAACAACTGTTATGCGGTTTCTGTCTCCTGGTTGGACCATAACAGATTCAAACATAAATACTGAAACCAATAAAATAACTTGTTCAGAATGAGCTTATACGGTTTGCCAATGTTTTCTACATGCTAAACTGGCATTTAAAAAATAATTTTAATTATAAGCCATCAAGAAAATTAATTATAACAGGAATCTGATTTTCAGAAAAATTTAAAGAATTCATTAAACAGGATAATGATGGGATAGGCTATAGCTACTTTTGAAGAAACAGCAAATTTTACAAAAGGAAATGTTTGGTATATAACTACATAGTTACTATTTGTCATCTTAAAACTACTGTACAGGTCCCTGATGATATATTAAACAGAATCACATTCAGGTCACTTTATATACTGTCTTCAGATGAAGACCTTAAAGCTAATACTATGCTACTGTAGAAAGTAACTATTATGAGGTATTAAGAGCATTCTTGGTTGTAGGGTAAAATACTATGTCAGTGTGAGGTGCCATGAATGAATAATAGTTATGGCAGTGAGTGTAATTCGTGCAAGTTAATGGATGGGTTTAAAATCCTGAGTTTTAAGTTTGGCTTATGCAAAGTGATCAATGAGAAAAGATATTAGGAAGTCTGTAATACTAAAAAGCCATATAACAGGAACATTTTACTTTTCAAAGCATTTCAACAGAGAAGCTTATGATATTGAAGGAGATTGTCTTCCATAGGAAGATTTGAGCAGGATTTAGCATAATTTTCTTAGGATCAGGTACTTCTATGACCATCAAGACATAGAAAACATATTGCCAGGAAACACATAATATCAATTTATGCCTGTCAGAGCATTCTATCAAGGCAGGATTTTAGTACATCAAGATGGATAGAAGACCACCGAATCTGCAAGTATAAGCAGTGTTTGAGCATGCAAAAATGTGGAAGGAGTGAATCTCCAAATTTTACCCTCAAGAACCTTTAACAAGTCCTATAACAGCAATGGTATATGGTGTTGCATTCTTTCTTTTTCCTTTTAGTGAATTTTCACTAATACCCTCAGGTGAAAAAGCTGAAACAACATCGTCCTGCTATGATTTTAACCTATACATTTCATATAAAAGCAATTTATACTCTTGTTTGAATATATGTAACATTTGAAATAAAGTTTCATGTATATTTGTCTCTGCAACATCCTAAAACTGGGAACACTATGATTTTCCTCTGGTAAGCATACAAAAAGTGTGTGTGTGTGTGTGTGTGTGTGTTGTAGTTAGAAATAAATAGCTGATAAACAGAAGGAAGTAACTCCCACTTCTGCAAAATAGTATTGAAAGAAATGTGTATGCAGGTAGACACTGTATAATACACAGAGAGACAATAAAGCTAGTCAAATCATAGCTCTCTGTATGCCTGTTTGAGTAAAAGTTCCACACATGAAAAAGAAAAAAGTGTGTAGCAAGCAATCTGTATTTTCGTGAAAGGTACTGGGTTAATAACATTTATATACTCTCTGCCAGGCATTGTTCTAAATTCTTTATATACATCAAGTGAATCAGTCCTCACAACATTATTATTTACTATAATTTTATAGATGAAGAAACAATTAAATAGTAATATCACTACTCAAAGCATATAGCTAATAAATGGTGCAGACAGGATTTATGTATACATAACCAAGTTTTGTATATACTTACTGTAACTATGGTTCAAATTATGCTACTTTTGCTAAAACTTGGGAGATTGAGAAAGTTTTGCCATCAAAATAATAAATCAAATTATATAAAAGATGTTCTGCAATGCTTAACTTGCATAACAAGTCAATAAAAACCTATTTGCTTAAGTTCATTGTAAAAGGAGAATGGTGACTACCAAAGGAAGAACTGGCATTTTCCACATGTATTAAACAGTACACATTTATATAAATAACATAGAAAGAAGACATTTACAGTGAATACATATTGTCTCTGACATTGTAGGGCAAGCACTCTATAACTCAGTAATTTTCCACATTGTCGGCCTGGGCTTCCTAAGGTAAAAACTAGACAATAAACAGTTCCAGATTATTATCCTTCTGGTGTGCATGCACCATTCTTAGATACTGCCAGTTCAAAGCAACCCAATGAGGCTTTAATTCAAAAGTGGCCAACATGAAGTTGTAGCTGCATATTCTAGCAAGCATGTGGGAGAGGTGTAACTATCTCAGGGTGGAAGAGGTGGTTTATTTACTATTTTGCTATGGTTTGAAACTTCAGTTATTCTTAAGTGTTTGATATTTGCATAAATTCTTTGGCATATATAGGATTGGTTAACATTTTAAAATCTTCTTCTCATCAGATAGATTCCCAAGGATTACTTACTATGGGAATACTAAAGTACATGGGATATTTAAATATTTTCATAAATGTCATCAATTTACACAACTCTGATTGGCTTTGAATGTCTTACATACTGCCTTACTTTCAAAAGCATTGATTATCATTAAAAAATGTCAATCTGATGGGTGAAAACTGCTACCTTACACTTAATGCTTTTTAAATTTGTTTATATTTGCATTCATATTTTATTATCCATGTGTATTTTTAGTCTTATGTTGATGTCCTTTAAGCATCTGGATTGTATTTTAACTTTTTTCTCATTTAGATTTGCAAGCTATAAATATATCAAATATATTAACTCTTGTTTCATATTGGTTAAAGTTATGTTTTTATTTCAGAAAAAAATTATAATTACATGTGCTGATGATAATAATTTTGATTAGTGTTTTACTTTTCATGTAGAAGATTCCCTGACAGTGGAGAAATAACTTTGGTTATTCATACTTTATTTGTTAAAAGTGCTTATTTTGTTCAAACCTTAAACAATGGTTTCAGAATTCAAAGAGAAAGGCCAGAATATGCAAAAAAAAAAATAAAGATTAGGTACTGAAAGCTTACTCTTACATATATGTAAGTGCAAATGATGTAGGTTAAAGTATAAAAACATGATTTTATTGATTAATTCACAAATATGTATTAAGTACTATGTATGCTCAGTTTTTTACTGGCAACATGAAAGATACAAGTGAATTACAATGAAATTTTTCTTAAGGCACTTGTACTTGGTAAATGAATAATAGTTTAAAATAAATAATAGTTTTAAAAATATTATTTGAAAATGTCTATATTGTTTTATTACCATAAAACATGCAATTAGTGAAATCAATGTCAGTTTTTTTTTTTTTTTAGTGGGCTTTCTTTTCTCAGAAATGTTGCTACAGTTCTTTCTACTCAAGAAATGTATCAACAATTCTAACAAGGGGAATTACATGGAATTCCTGAAACAGGAAGAACAAACAAAAAGAAAAAAACAATGGAAACATAATGAAGTATCTTGTGCAGATGGATAAAAAGAAGTCTGCTCAGAGGAAGTACTGAATTCTAAATAATAAAACTTAATTCTTACAATACAGTCTGGTTCACATGGGCTGGAACTAATAAACAATGACCTGATTAAAAGAGAGAGATGTGTGACGTTGGGTGTTCCATGAGAAATGTTTATTAGCACCAGATGAGTATCTGAGGAATATCACATTGAAGTCTGTCGAAGGTGATGTGGGAAATCTTGGAATCGAAAAGTTAGGTAATGGAATCAGTGATACTCTTTTTCTCAGAATTGAGACAAAGTAATTTGCTGTCTTGATTATAACTCTCAAATTTTACTAGTCAGAATGTACAAACTAAAAATAAATGAATCTGACAGTTTGATCAAGATGTGGATTATGCTAGAGAAGCACAATGTGGAAAACTGTGGCTAATAAGCATTCTAAATGTAGATCAAACAATACATGCATTTTCTTTGCCTTTTTGTTAGTTATAATAATAGTTTTATCTTCTTTCCCTGTGAAAAACAGGAAAGGACATTTCCTTCATATTGTCTAATAAACGTAACTGGGATCATAAATTTTACAGTGGCTAGAGTAGGTGTTTTGAAGTGTTTTGTGCGTTTTTATGAAAATCTCAAGGGCTGCACATTTATTCTCCTTACAAAGTTTTAAAATCTAATAGTAATTTGGCATGCTGTACTTTTGTATGGGCAAGAGAATGTAGGGAAAGGATCATCTACAATTTGGCATGTTTATCAGGTAGGGTCCAGATTGAAATTGATGCTATAGGGCTATAACAATGCAAACTATTATGCAACAATGATGAACAAAAATGTCTGGTATATTGTATGCTATTTATAAGAGGAAAATGA